>NC_044920.1:23359510-23373421 GCF_003576645.1 Ipomoea triloba
TGGCACTTCATGGGGAGAGTTGCGCCTCACGCGCCCGCCAAATTGCCCAATCAAGTTATAAAGAAGATAATAGGTTTTGGCACTTCATGGGGAGAGTTGCGCCTCACGCGCCCGCCAAATTGCCCAATCAAGTTATAAAGAAGATAATAGGTTTGGGGGGGGGGGGGGGGGGGGGGGGGGGGGGGGGGGGGGGGGGGGGGGGGGGGGGGGGGGGGGGGGGGGGGGGGGGGGGGGGGGGGGGGGGGGGGGGGGGGGGGGGGGGGGGGGGGGGGGGGGGGGGGGGGGGGGGGGGGGGGGGGGTGGCACTTCATGGGGAGAGTTGCGCCTCACGCGCCCGCCAAATTGCCAATCAAGTTATAAAGAAGATAATAGGTTTTTAGTTAATTTTAAGAAATATTTTGTAGCTGAGTTGTTTAATTATAGTATGTTAAGTATTTATTAACAGGGTCGACCCTAAGGGCGACGAGATGAGCACCCGGCAAATTATGCTATGGACTCAGGTCCACCTTACAAGGTGGATCCGAGTCTATGTTCACAAGTGTAGAACTCTAGTTTCACAATTTTAGAATTCTATATTCACAATTTTATATCTTAATATACAAAATCACATTACTCAACATTTACAATTGTTGAACTCTATATTCACAATTTTGTTATATGATTCAAAAATTGTGTTATACTGTTGAACATAGAGTTATAAAATTGTGAACATAGAGTTATGAAATTATGAACGTAGAGCTATGAAATTGTGAACATGAAGTTATGAAATTCTGAACATGGAGTTATGAAATTGTGAACATAGAATTATGAAATTGTGAAATTGTGAAATTGTGAACATAGACCCGGGTTCACCTTGCAATGTGGTCCTGGGTCTATGGCATAACAACTGTGGGCACCCGCCCTGGGCCCAACGTTGGGAGGGGTCCCCTAGTTTGATTTTTTATTTTATTTATTTATTTATTATTTTATTTTTGAGTATTGTAATTCGGGAATGGGTTAATTTGGCGATGAGAGAAACCATCGGAGACTCGCTAGCTAAATTGGAGGGAGGGAGGGATGAAGAAAGGAAATTATCAAATTACCCATAGCTAAATCGAACTCCTCACCAAAAAACGGCCAGATGGAGTTATGTGACCAAAAATAATTAATTTCGGGGACCAAATTGATGAATACAGAGTTAAGGGATTACATTGACAGTATGATAACAATTGAAGGATCAAATCAGTGATTTATCCTTCTGACTTGTAATATAATAAAAATGAATTTGTATGTAATACGCTAAAAATAAACCCATATTAAAATATAATGAAACTACTAAAAATAACATGTAACTTAATAAAAATAAACATATATTAGGTTCACCTTGTAAGGTGGACAATGGGGTGCACAAATATAATTTGTCTAGACCAAGAAAGGCCAACTTACCCAATGTTGTTTTGCCATAGGGGGAATCTTCACATCAGCCCTACCCACATATCACCTTAGGCTCTCTATTGTTGTAGCACAATAGAATGGCAAACAAATGTTTGGAGTATTTTAGTGTACCGAATCACAGGGAAGTGAGCATATTAAGCACTAGCTACTAATCTATTCACAATATGTTAAACAAATGTTTGGAGTATTTTAGTGTACCGAATCACAGGGAAGTGAGCATATTAAGCACTAGCTACTAATCTATTCACAATATGTTAAGCATATTAAGCACTAGCTACTAATCTATTCACAATATGTTAAACAAATGTAGCACTAGCTACTAATCTATTCACAATATGTTAAACAAATGTTTGGAGTATTTTAGTGTACCGAATCACAGGGAAGTGAGCATATTAAGCACTAGCTACTAATCTATTCACAATATGTTAAGCATATTAAGCACTAGCTACTAATCTATTCACAATATGTTAATTCTAATGTGACAACTGATAAGTGATATTTAACTAGCTACAAGCAATTGAAGCAAGTAGGCAATCAATAAAAGTACGGCAAACAAATTAGTAAATGTAAGAGATTGAAGTATAGTATCTTTGGGAAAGTGTTTAACCCGGGCAAACTAAAGTAAAATAATTACTTGGGTCTAAACAAGTTTGGATGATTGCATATAAAGAGGAATGAATTATTTTCACATGTAATTCCAACCAATCATAAGGGTAAGTGAAACATACTCATTCCTATGAGTTAATCACGTTAGCAACGCAAGAACAAACAATCAAAATATAATCCCTAAACAAATATGCTCTCTCCCAATGTGCAATACTTAAATACAATTGTGTGTATTCTAATTCATATATGTCGTAACTTCCATTGTCAAGACATAATTATACCAAGGAAGCATGTAATTTGAACTCTTAAGCACACATTTCAACAATATAAAGCATAATTGCAATACAAGATAGAAAATCCAAATATATATTTCATTAAGAAATTAAAGAACTAGCCACATAGATTCATATATATAACACTTTATGCTCAAAAATTTCAATGTAAATTTAGCCAACCATGGCAAATATAGTCTTCAAGAAATGTCTTACCACGGTGAGAGGGTATAGTATCAAAATCCAACTATCATGCCCCTTCTCTCTACGACAAACAATCCATAGCATTCCACCTCAGTTCACTACAAGAAAAACAAAGTCTTGGTCGCAACAACAGTCCTTATTCAACACCTATATCAATCCTTGTTAGTCACAAGCTTACTCCAAAGGTTACCTTGCTTCTACACATGCTTTTCAATAGTTTCAATACACTAACAAACGCTACAAAAATCATTCAAAACTAGTATTATTAGATCATACCTTGATAAAGAATTAGGAAATATAAATAGTAAATAATATGAATGAATATAATGCAATTAAGTCCAAAAATTATTGTATACATAGAAATAAAAATATACACATGCAAATTAGAACACATCACTCTACTCAAGTAGTCAAGTAGTCAAGCTTAAGAGTCTAACATAACATCTACCTCTATATCGCACCATCCACTTAATTACCAGCCAGCTGCTACGTACACCAATCAATATAATCAAACAAAGACATGTCAGCATATATATATATATATATATATATATATAATTAATGTACGTCACACCATATATGCATGGTAGCATGCATGCATGCATATTTGTAAAGTGAGGGGGCAGGAAGATATGTGAAGAAGAGAGGATGAAGTGGTAAAAGGAATAACAGATTGAGAGCCAAGAAATTAGGAGTTTTTGAAAGCCAAAGATTATTGGGTAGACAAGAGAAGAGGAGACGCCCTTGTTTGTAGGACAGGCCTTTCTAAGATGAGAAAAAACACATACACCTATTCTCTCTCTCTCCACCCTCTTTCAGAACAACATCCCTTCCCACTTTTTTCTTCATTCAGGTCTTTCTCTCTCTCTCTCTCTCTCTCTACATACCAATGCTGTTTAAACGTACATGATATAGTTTAAGAGGCATTAATCTTTAAGTGCAGTGTTATCCTGTATATATGCATGCATGCATGTGAAGTTGTTTGTATATATATAAAATTAGTTGTTCATAATTTAATTTGCTGTTAATGATTTTGCATGCTATGCTTCTTAGTTAAGAATGTATATACTGTAGAGAAATGTAGGTGCATATAATGTAATTAATCTGATCTTATGGTTTCCAATGGCGTGTTTGTTTTGGGGAAATTAAAGGGCATTGAGAGTTGTGGAGACGAGCTGTTACGGGAGATATTTCGATCAGTTTCCGGCCGCCTTGATCTGACCAAATTAATTTTTGGCCGGAAATTCATCTGCGATCGGAAACTACCATGGATTCTCTCGGCGATCTGGGAGGCAATTCAACGCCTTCTTCAGATGGATCCACACCGTCGGATCAGTCGTCTCTGCCGGTCTCACCGCCTCCCGAAGAGTCTTCTCCCCCTTCCCCTCCATCTGAAGACACCTCCGGTTCTTCTTCCAACGATTCACCTGCAGATTCGTCGCCATCGGATGGTTCTTCGTCCGGATCGGAAAATCCCTCTTCTAACGGTTCTTCTTCCGTGCCGGTATTTTCTCCTCCGTCGTCAGATTCATCAGACTCTCGTGAGAAAGTTCCATCTTCCAAATCACGCTCCAAGCACTCCTCCTCAGGCTCTAAATCTGACAAGTCCGATTCCAAAGATTCATCGTCTTTAGATACGGGAGTCATAGCCGGACTTGTCGCGGCGGGAGTATTGCTTCTTGCCATTATAATTCTTTGCATATGCTGTAAGAGAAGAAGGAAGAAGAGGCAGATGCATTATATGGATCATCAATATCCATATAAAGGTGTGCGTTAAGTTTCGAATTCGATCAAATTTCAATTTGTGATTTGAAGAAATATAATAATGCATATGAGGTGTTTGTTTAATTGACTGACAGGTGAAAACATGTATTACAACGGCCCGGGCCCGGGCCCCGGCCCCTCTGCACAATGGCATGGAGGAGGTCAAAACATGGATCATGTAGTTAAGCTCTCTCAGCAACCAGGTGGAATGATGCCTCCAAGCGGCGCGTGGGGTGCACCGCCGCCACCAAACAACAGCGCCCCGTCGCCACAAATGGGTGGTATGGGCGGGTTCAACCAGAGCCAATTCAGCTATGACATGCTTGCTGCAGCCACCAAAGGATTCTCTCGGGAATATTTGTTGGGGCAAGGTGGGTTTGGGTATGTGTACAAAGGTGTGCTGCCCTCGGGAAAGGTAGTGGCAATCAAGAGCTTGAAATCGGGTAGTGGACAAGGGGAAAGAGAATTCCAGGCCGAAGTTGAGATCATTAGCAGAGTTCACCATCGGCATCTTGTGTCGCTTGTTGGATATTGCATTAGTGAGCACCAGAGGATGTTGGTGTATGAATATGTCCCCAATCAGACCTTGGAATTCCACCTCCATGGTAAATTTCACTAATGCCATCTTCTTTTCTGTTTTGATACATTAGGTTTCAGCTTATCCAGACTAATCACGACTGGAGGAGGTAAATCGCAAATTGCTCCATCAGTCCTTAAGTTCTCACCTGATGGGATTTGAACCTCACATTGTTGCTGAATCAAGGTTTTAGGGTGATCATATTGGTCGAACCAACTTATCTAGCCGGGGGACTAGTATTGCCATATTTCTTTTCCTATCTAAATTGATCCCTCTATTTCAATTAGTACTGTCAAAGCGGGCTGGACCGCCCCATTAAGCTCGTCCCACCGCGGGACTAATTTCTAGCAGGATTTTGCGGGCTAGGATTCATGTAACCCTAACCCGCCCTATCTGGGTTGGCGGGCCCCGCGGGCTTTTCTTTCTTTTCTTTTTTTATTCACAGTTTCACATAGTGAATTGTGAATATATATATATAGCGGGTTCGTGGACCGGCCCGCAGCCCGTGCGAGTTGCGGGTCTTAGTGGGTTAGGCTCGTTAAGCCCACTCTTGTAACCCTAACCCGTCCCACCGTAGGGCGGGTGCGGGTAAGCCCGCGGGTTTTGACCACTTTGACAGTACTAATTACAATGCATAGGTGTAACAATTGTAGTTCTGATTTGCTCTTGGATCATTTTTACAGATTTCTTGTTATCAATACTTGGTTTATCTATGTACCTATTTGTCTTTGAAATTTGATTTCTATATATTCTAGCTTCAATGTATGAATGAACTGTCATTTATTCTAATGTGGGAATCCAAATGTGTGTTATTGAAGGAAAGGGTCGACCTGTCATGGACTGGGCAACCAGGCTCAAAATTGCTCTGGGATCTGCTAAGGGATTGGCTTACCTCCATGAAGATTGTATGATAACTACCACTCTCTCTCACTCTCACTCTCTCTGTCTCCCACCTCCTCATTAAGTTTTATAAATGTAGGTCATCCTCGGATTATCCACCGTGACATCAAGGCTGCAAACATTTTACTTGATGAAAACTTTGAAGCCATGGTAACATTAGAGAACTAATCAGCACGTACTCATGATATATATAGCAATTGACTGCTTCAATAATCACATGCATGTGACTTACTGCACTCTTAGAAATTTTCTAGGTTGCAGATTTTGGATTGGCTAAACTCTCTAATGACAACAACACTCATGTCTCTACTCGTGTCATGGGAACCTTCGGGTATGCTATCTATCCCTAGCTAGAATTTCACAGTACGTAGTGAGTATATATTGGCCCTGTTTAGTAAATGGTTGTTAGCTGATTGGATTAGAAGGTATAATTAATTGATAATATTAGCTGATTGTAGAAAATTGTTTGGTAAATTAGCTGTTAGCTGATAGCTATTTGGTATAATTTTTTTCTCAAGAGACTAATTGAAAAGCTTGGTTTGAGTAGCTTTTTTAAATTTAGTATTTTGGAGTTACAAAAAACTTATTAATCAAACATTTATATTGATTTTTTAACCAAGTCAAACAACTAATAATGGTCAAATAGGCCAAAATTGACTAATAGGCTAATTATTTATCAAACAGGGCCATGGATTTAAGGAGAGTGTTAGCAAATTAATTAAATTCACTATATGTGTATGTATGGGGTTTGTGCAGGTACTTGGCTCCAGAATATGCATCAAGTGGAAAGCTAACAGATAGATCAGATGTTTTCTCATTTGGAGTGATGCTATTAGAATTTATAACCGGGCACCCACCTGTGGATCTTACTGGTGAAATGGAAGACAGCTTAGTAGAATGGGTTTGTTTTCTGATGAAATGCTTTCATTTCCCAGGTGTGGCACATCTTAAATTAATAATGTGTGTCTTTATACTATTACTGTGTGCAGGCTAGACCACTTCTTGCCACGGCTATTCAGGATGGGAACTATGATGAATTAGTAGACAAACGGCTTGGAGGCAACTATAACCCCAATGAGATGGCTCGTATGGTGTCATGTGCTGCTGCTAGCGTTCGCCATTCTGCTAGAAAGCGCCCCAAGATGAGCCAGGTATGACTTCACTATCATATGATTTCCCTTCCCATAAGATTGCCAATGTATGTATATATACTATCCTTGTGATTTAGTCTTGATTTAATATTACTACAAATTGGTGAGGGGTCAGGATCTACTAAGATAATAAGCAATTTATATTTACTTGATCGACTTATACTATTTAAAGGGGAACTAGGGAACTACATAAATTCATAGATCGGACAGAGATTGTCTGGTAACTTTATTGGCCCTGTTTGGTAAATGGTTGTTAGATGATTAAGTAAGAAGGTATGATTAGTTGATAATATTAGCTGATTGTAAAAAGTTGTTTGATAGATTAGCTCTTAGCTGATAGCTGTTTGGTATAATTTCTTTTTTCAAAAAACTAATTAAAAATGCTGCTTTGAGTAGCCTTTTGAATTTTAGTATTTTGGAGTTACAAAAAGCTTATTAACCAAACAACTAATAATGGTCAAATAAGCCAAAATTGGCTGATAGGCTAATTATTTACCAAGCAGGGTCATTGTCTCTTTATTACTTGAGTACGTTGGGTAAGTTCCAATCCCTATTTCTGGTGCACGAGACGGGGATTACTATGTTAACTTTGGGGGCCACACTATTGTTGTGAGTCTGCACGGGTATTTCAGGATGCACGGATACACCGGGATTGCTATGCTAACCTCGGGGCAACTCATTGTTGTGAGTCTGCACTGCACTGGTAGCTGCAAATTCGTTTGGTTACAACACGACACAACATTTTTTATTTTCACATTTTCAGTCTATTTTCGACCCCCAATAATACTAATAAGTATATATATATGGATGAAATGGTGGTTGAATTGGGTGCAGATTGTACGAGCACTGGAGGGAAATTCATCACTAGACGATTTGAACGAGGGTGGGAAGGCGGCGTTGCAGGGTGGCGCGAACAGCATGGGCGGCAATACGAGTTCAGAGAGCTCTGGGATGTACGATACTTGTGCATACAATGCAGACATTATGAAGTTCCGGAAAATGGTGCTGTCAGAGGACAGCAGTGAGTTTGGGGGTACAGATGAGTTTTCTGGTGAGAGAAAATAATATTATTAATATAGGAGGAGTGCAGCAGCAGCAGCAGCAGACATTATGAAGTACGTGATCGAGAAACCGGCCGGGAAGAAGAAAAGAAAGAAAAAGAAAAAATTTTGTCAATGAGAGAGACATCTAACGATGGATCAGTTTCTTGGGTAGAGCCCCTCAGCCTCTAGACAAGTGATGTGATGAATCCAGTTTAGGAAAGGATCGGAGGACCGACCAATTCATAATTTGGTGCAGATCAGATGATGTTCTCCCATTTCATATGTGAGTTTACCAAAACTAAAATTATCCAGGTCGATTCTGTATATATATATTTTTTCTGTTTAATTAATGTTTGATGTAAAATATAATGACATTTTCGACCAAACTTATAGTAGTGTGAGCCTTATCAATGCTTAATTTTTGTATATATATTTTTTTAAATTTAATTTACTCATGTGTTAGGATGTTTTATATTTCTTTAAATACCAATTTCACATCATTGGCTTACAGTCCAACTAAATGATTTACATCACCTCCATTATATTTGCTTCACACTATCTGATCTAATAAATTAAACTAACTCTCTATCCTTCCATATCGATGTTAATAAACCCAATCAACCAATTTTGAATTACCCTCAATCATTCCAAATAAGCCTTCGGCCCACGGCTAGCTCAATTAGTTCAATCAATCATTTTAAAGTCTAACAACGAAAAACTTGGAATATCTTAAGTCCTTAACTGATGATAAGAGGATACGAAAACTCCTTGTATAATCATTCATATAAGCGTGAAAGGTAAAATCTGAAATAACCTTATTCCTTATGTCTTAAATAAAACCAATGTCATAACTTTTGAATTATGTATAAATAAGAGATCAACATCAACAATAACAAAATCAAAACCTGAATAGATATTTAAGAGTATCAACCGCCCAATGTGCTAATCAAACATAAATACATACATGTATAACAGCTACCAACATGGCCAATGAAGGTTTTGGGCGCCAATCCTTTAGTCAATGAATCCGCAATCACAAGATCAGTGCCAAAATGCACTATTGATACTCTCTAATTTTGTATGTTCTACTTAACAGACAGAAATTTCAAATCTATGTGTTTGACACCTCTAGTATATCTATCGTTCTTTGAGAAGAACAGAACTGCCGCGTTATCACAATGAATCCTCAATGGTTTGGCTATAGAGTTGACAATGCCCAAACCAAAATTGAAATTGCGCAGCCATGATGATTGGATTTGTAGCCTTAAAGCATGCTACAAATTCTACATCCATAGTGGAAGTAGCAGTGATAAACTCCTTCACACCTTTCCAAGATATTGCTATACCAGCAAGTAGGAAAACATGTCTGGATGTGAATTTTTGGATTTAAACATTTGTCATAATCTGAGTCTGAATAACCTACAATCTCCAGATTATTTTTCCTTCTATATGTAAGCATTTGGTCCCTAGTATCTTGTAAGTATCACATGACCTTCTTGTGTGTAAATATATATATATATATATATATATATATATATATATATATATATATACCTCCCGAGCTTTGTCACCACCATTTCCTCCATGCTTTTCTACAGTAAAAGGCCTGCCATTTCTGTCGTAAACTGCCCTTATGGAGTCTATACAACGGCCATAGACGAGGCTTATCTCCCTTATTCCATCGTGGCTACCATCGTCCCAAGCACTGCCTCCATGCTCCAATTTCTATTCTTCTCTTCACTGCAGTAGCTTGTGACTGCAGCCAAGAATGGATGGATATTGGATAGGCCTGAGTTATATTATAACTAAAACTTATAAAACTCAAAAAGATCAAAGAGGTCAATAAATGATACCATTGTTGTTGATCCAAGAAAGTGAAAGATAACTAATTAGGTGTTGCCCCAATTAATATTTAAGTATAGCAATGGCTTTATGAGAGTTAGAGCCAAAAGGCTCATTTAGAGAACATATAATTTTAAGTGGTTGTAGCATCTGATACTATTGTTGCCTTTACGGTGACTCTGGTTATACACCATCTAAATTACTGAGCGAGTGAGAGAAACAATTCTGGTTTTACGGTGACTCTCCAAGCAGCCCTGGAAGCCTCTTCTCAACATACATCGGTCACAACAACCAAAGTATTGAACTATGGCTGGAGGTTAGTAGATCCGTTTTTAATTACCACTTCAATGTGGTTTACAGGCTTACATTTAACCCATTTAAATCTCTGCCTAGTTTTTTTATTGATTGCATAAATTTATTTATTTATTTTTTTTTACATATGACTATTGTATCATTCTCCAAAGGAGATGACAGCAGAACAAGGACTCTGAAAATTCCCCAGGTAATCAACTATTAAGACAATGTTTCAGACTTTAAGGATTGATTGTCCTTTGATTACCTGTCATTGAACTGTTCTTGTATACAAACTTTCTGAGATTGAAATGCAAGTATAATGGTATATCATTACATTCTAGAGAACATTTTATGAGAAGGGTAGATCAATTAAAATGCAATCAAATATCAGAATTCAAGTGTTTTTAACAAGTTATTCAAAGCAGCGGGAGCAAATTTCCTGGCGAAAAGGGAGCAAAGGTTAGTTGTGTGGTTATTGTATTGACAAGCCTCATTAGAGAATCCCTTGAAGAACTCCTTGGTAATATCAGCTTCTCCAAATGTTGCAGGATGAAAGCCACCTCTAGACCAGTCTGTCCAAGTTAGAGGCCTGTTTGCGAGCAGAGAAGGGAACTGAATACTCAACATGGTTGGAATGTAATGCTCATCTGAATAACAAGCTGGCCTGCAGAACTGCTCAAACTTTGGGTAGTAAACACTGTCTCTCACAATCTCCACTGCCAGTTTTCTGTCAACTTCAAACCACTGCGATCCTTTTCGCCACTGATCAATGGTAATCTCGGGTGACATGTTGGCGTTGTAGCGCCCTCTACCAGCAGGGCCGGGATCATCAAACATGCCCACAAAGCTGTGCTGAGATCTTGAGATGTAGTCATAGATAGTGGTGAAGTTATGGAGAGGGATGCATGATTCAGAGAGGAGGACAAACCATTCATTGGATTGATCAAGCAGGGCATTTGCTAGAAGCCGCCTTTCAGCATCACACATCTTCATGCTTCCCCATTCTACCTTCTGCAAGAGAAAATAGGCCAACTTTTGTTAGGATTAAGCGCTTACCCCACGCTATAGTTTTGCTAGTCTTGTTGGAACTCGAACCTTAACTCACTAATATCACTTGTTGAAATCAGGTGCTTACTACTCTGTCAAAAATTATAGTTCATGGAGGTGCCAAACTTTATTTCCTTATATACTGCCCATCACATTTTCAATAGGTAAGGTGCTAGACTTGCCCTTTCTCTGGCCTCTGACCTTGTGTTGATACCACTTGCTAGATAAAGTATTTACCACTACGCCAAAAGTTATAGTTTATAGTTAAGAAATAACTTTATTTCTTTATATACAGCTGTTACATATTTGAGAGGCAAGTTGCTGGACTTGACCCTTTCACTAGTCTCTGTCCTGACCTGGTTCTGATATTACTTGATAGATCAAATGCTTATCACTACACCAAAAGTTATACTTTATAACTAAGACGCAACTTTATTTCCTTATATACCGCCAAATTTTCGAGTGGTAGGGTGCTGGACTTGGCCCTTCACCGGCCTCCGCCCAACAATCTCCTAGCCATCAATTGTTGAATTTGCCCTTCACATGCCTCCACCCAACATGGATTAACTCATAACTATCATAAACAACACAAGAGTACAGGGTGATGAAGTGATGATGCTTACCTGACTAGGGATTTGCCTGTTGTAAAACACGGATGAGTATATGAAGGCAGTGAGTGAATGTAGATAGAATAGAGCCCTTGATTCCCCTTGAAAAACCTCTCCCACAAAGGGGCCAAAGGCAGAGATCCCGTGGCTAAGTACATGAAAGCAATCTTGGGTTTTCTGCTAAAAGGATAACAACTTGTTATCCTAGGAACAAACGTTGTTGCTCGCCAAAACAGCTCAGTGTCGTTCAAGTTATGTGCCAGGTTTGATAAGCAACCGATTTCCCAAGTGTGAAGCCATGTTCCTCCCTTAGGGATGAAATGCTGAACTTTAATTTGTACATAGTGATCACAGAACACACAAAACCCAAACCCATAAAAGTTAGGAGAAATTGCAGCAGCCTTAATGGTAAAGCCCTAGCTACTTTGAGTTGCTGGTTTTAGAGCCTCCTCCAATGTCCCATTAGTACCCCCCCTTCTTGAATTCCTAGGGACTCAAAAAGAAGCATTCAAGATTCTGATGTTTATTCAGCTGCAGGGAAACTTAGCTCAGATCAAAGGGCTCTCCTCAATGGTGAATGGTGAGTATTTGAATAATTCGGTTTAATTTGAAGTGTTAGGCAATTGAACTAACAAAACAAATATTAAGTTAAATATATAGTGCATATATATGCTTATAGTCCCCCCTAAATCCCTAATACCTTAGAAGTACTATGCTATATGAAAGTACTAACCATTCTAGAATCTATTGTTTAATTCAATTAACCCACTGAATTAACTGACGAATATCATTTAATTTAATTTTAATTTAGAGTTAATACCCTTAATAAAAATTTAAAAAAATGTTTACTACCCTTCCAACTTTCTATTAGTCAGTTTCGAATTTTTTTTTTAAAGAAAGGGAGAGAGAGAGAGAGAATGAACTATTTATTTTAATGACTTACTGATAAAAAAAGATGGCATGTCAGAAAATAACGGGTCTTTTCTCTGTTTCTTTCCCACTAAGAGAGTTCACTTGCCACTTGAGCTACCTCATTGAGTTAATGTATACCATAAGTTTAACCTCTGATCTAATCTAACCTATTTATTATACGGAGTAATTAATACTCTAATAGAGTAGAGCAAGGGCCATTTGGTTATACAATTGTAGGATTAATGACCTTTGACTTTTGGAATCTGTTCATTGTTTAGTCAACTGTTGCATTAATCACTTACCATCTTTTGGGACAATAATGTTGACCTTTTTTTTTTAAGTGAATTTTATATTGGAATAAGGGTCAAATTGGCCACGGAACGAAATTTAAAAATGCAAAAAGTTGCAATCAGGATATTGAACAAGTAAAATGTTTGCAATTCCACCGGCTAGCCGGTAAATTATGCTATGGACCCTGATCCACCTTTCAAGGTGGACCCGGGTCTATGTTCACAAATTTAGAACTCTATGTTCACAAATTTAAAAATTTTACGTTCACAACTTTAGATCTCAATATACAAAATTACATTACTCAATATTCACAACTTTTGAACTCTATATTCACAATTTTGTTATATAGATTCAAAAATTGTGTTATAATGTTGAACATAGAGTTTTGATACGGTTAAACATAAAGTTATGAAATTGTGAGCGTAAGGCTATGAAATTGTGAAATGAAATTATGAAATTGTGAACATGAAGGTATAAAACTGTGAAAATGGAGTTATAAAATTGTGAACATGGGATTATTTATCAAATTATGAACATAGAGTTATGAAATTGTAAACTTAGACCCGGGTCCACCTTGTAAGGTGGACCCGAGTCCATGGCATAACAACCCGGTAAACTCCATCTCCAGCCGGTTGTATAGTGACGTGGACTCCTACGTGGCACCCTTTTTTTCATTTTCATTCGTGAATCTCAGATTTTTGCACGTGTTCTTTTGATTTTGAATTTATTTTCTTAGTGTTCATGTTTTGGGTTTCTTCTCCGGCGACCATCCACCTCCGCGACGGTCTCTCATCTGGAGTCTACTAGGTCCTGGTGGTTCATAGCGGAGCTCCCCGGCTTCACTCACTGGTAGTCTGCCGCCAGGGTGTTGGTGTTTGCTGTTAGGGTCCTCTTTCATATACTGGTTCATCATTCATTCACTTCTCCAACCAGCTTCTTCATAGAGAGAGGGGGGGGGGGGGGGGG
>NC_044920.1:23373678-23395305 GCF_003576645.1 Ipomoea triloba
AAATTGGGGGGGGGGGGGGGGGGGGGGGGGGGGGGGGGGGGGGGGGGGGGGGGGGGGGGGGGGGGGGGGGGGGAGCTATTCCTCCGACGGTGCTTCTCTCTCCGACTAGTCTGGTATCCACCGTGGAAGCGGTCTTTTTGTCTTGGTGGACTGGTCAACAAGAGAAAATCGTGCCTTGTAGCTCTGGTTTGGAGGATAATCGATGTATATTGCCGACTAATATTTTGGAAGGGATCATCGCCTATACCTTGCTGTTTTTACAAAGGTTATGGAGAAAATCACCAGAAAACTATAAGAGATTTTGTCTACAAGCTTAGGTCAGTGTTTCTTCGTACTTCAATTACCAGAGGATCATCGCCTTTTGGAAGGGACCATTGTCTAGTACTCTCTTGCTTTAACTTATGGTTATATCATTGAGTTTTTCTTTGGGTTTAGTTATCATCTTTTTCATTCGTCTTCTTTGCACTGTTCGTGTTTTTTTTATGGGTTTCTCTTTCATTGGCTAAGTCTAGGACAGTCTATCTATCAGTGTCTGTGTCCAGAACAACCATTTTTATTTGGCTTGGTTGAGTCTAGCATGGCCAATTGCATGTTTCTTTGATCTCTAGTCGCTGGTAAATTTTCTACGACAAAGTTGTTTATTTGTTCGATGCATGGCTTTAGTTTTTACAGGTAGGGGTATTTTGTTAAGTATTATCTAAAGAAGAATAAGAAGGATAACAGCAGGTGGGAGAAAGAAGAAGACACGTTGTTAGGAATACAAATGAAAAAAAAAAAAAAAAGAAAGAAAGAAAGAAAAGCCACATAGGAGTCCACGTCACTAGATAACCGGTCGGAGATGGAGTTTACCTGCTAGCAGGTAAAATTGCAAATATTTTACTTGTTCAATGACCTAATTACAACTTTTTTTTTTGTTCAGTGGCCCAATTGCATTTTTAGGTTTCGTTCAGTGACCAATTTGACCCTTATTCCAAATAATAATAATAATGCGGAAAATTGCTGTTGTGCGCAAAGAAAAAGACAAAAAGATTTAAAAAAAGAGGGGGGGAGGGGGGGAGGGGGGGAGGTGTGCACAAACTACATGATTCAAACCCTTAGGGCTCGTTTGGTTCGCGGAAAATATTTGAAGGGAAGTGGAAGTGAAATTCCGTGGAAAAGTAGTTACCAGGAAGATAAATTATGTTGTTTGGTTGGTGGAAAAGAAGTTACTTGGAAAATAAATTCTGTTGTTTGGTTGGAATAAAAGAGTATGGGAATAATGAGTATAAAGACATATATACCCTTATGTATTAATAACGATAATAAAATTAATAATAAATTTTGTTTCAATTTTGGGCCCAATTAGTATTTTTTTGAAAGATTATTGGGCCAAATCTTTAGGTTTTCTACTTTCTTTGTTCTTTATCCGTCTTCTCCATCCTCTTTTGAATCATTCTCCAGTTTGTGTTGCGCTAATCTCCAGTCGGCAGAGCCAGAGAGGTAGAAACCATAGGGCCGGCGGCGTCGCTGTCGAGGGCTCACGGCAGAGAAGGAAGCAGTCGGCCAGAGAGGCGGAGGCGGAAGCGGAAGCAGTCGGAAGATCCAGAGGCGGAGGCGGCGGCGTGGACTCGCGGCGGAGGCTGAGGTACGACGGAGTGAGGCGGAGGCGACCAGCGAGTTGCAAACGGTCGGCACCGAGCAGAGGAGGAAGAAGAAAACAAGGGTAAAATAGTCTTCACAAACAAAATTTCTCCCCAACGCCACCGGAAAATAAAATCCCAGGGTATAGCTCGGATTTTATTTTCCTCAAAAATGAGGAATTGAAGTTCCACCGGAAAACAAATTCCGGTGAACCAAACAAGAGAAAAAAGCAATTTCGGAACCCACCTCCCGTGGAAAAGCACTTCCTGTAAACTTCCTGCGAACCAAACATAGCCTTAATCTCCAATATGAAACACTATGGGCACACATTTCTACAAAACTGTGGATGAATTTGGGTACAATATTTGCTGGTATATGCGCATGAATGGCAGTGTCCTGTTAATACAAAATGTTAGCATTTATAATAGAGAATGTATCTAAGAACATGTTCTGCTATTAATCTCTATGACTAATAGAGAATGTATCTAAGAACATGTTCTGCTATTAATCTCTATGACTAATATGATTAATTTTATGCAAATTAAGAGGTAAAAACACAAAATTGTTGGTCGTGTAAGACCAATTCTTTACTCTTTATGTCGGAAGACCCTTTCTTTTCCATGACCATGTATGTACGAATAACCCTAACCTTCGTTGCACTTCTGTTCTTGAAGGTAAACAATTCGTTGGCAAGACAGTACATTCTCATATTCGATGAAGGGAAATGCGAATGGATCGAAAGATTGAAAATTCAGAATGTTTTAGAACGATAATGAAGCTGCAATATATAATGTGATCCCAAATATAAGTGTGAAATTGACAGACTTCTAGATGTACAATAATTGTTTTTTAATTCTGGGTGCTGTTTAAATGGACTTTACTCGGATGCCGAATCGTTGTAAACGATTCGATTTCCCAAAGCACTCTAGATGATTTCTTCTAGATAGTGCTGCCATATTTATCAACTCGGTTGCCGAATCGTTGTAAACGATTCGATTTCCCAAAGCACTCTAGATGATTTCGTCTAGATAATGCTGTCATATTTATCTCTATTAAAAATCTTTTTTAAAAAAAAAAAAATCATTAACGTTGTTACCTTTCCGATTTCGAGCGCCAAATCATTAACTTTTTTACCTTTCCGACTTCGACCGCCTTTTTTTGGATTAGGAACGTTCATCCTGAAACGTCGCCGTTTTTGTATGGGCAGGAATTTTGGCCAAAGTGCATTAACTGCTCTTCTTATGGCTTTTTTATAATAGAGATTGTAATGCTATTATAAATGGATTGGAGATGCCTTAACAAGACAATTACAATTAAATATATACGGTCATTTCACAATTGCCCCACAAATAGGAGAATTAGATACAACAACCTTACCACGCCATGCTTCGTGACTGGGCCTTGCTTAATCGAGACCGAGACCGAGGCCTAGGTAGCCTAGGGTCGAGGGTGACCTTGGCGGCCTAGGATTGAGCCCTGTTAGTCTTGACACCTGAGACTGAGTATGAGACTTGACTTAGGGATCTCGGACTCAACCGAACTCGTCTTGTTACGTTCTAATATATCCATTAATAAAGAAATGGAAACAAACAAAAGGCAAATAAAGAAATTACGTAAGGAGCAGATTGCAATTAACTCTTGTTCATACTTTACTACGTATACGTATCGCTTTTTATTTTTATATTTTTCTTTTCGGTTTCGGCAATAATTATTTCTTGGAGAGAAATTCAGTTCCCTTTTTATATTTATATAATAAACCCCCCCCCCCCCCCCATTTCGGTGTCTCCTCAAATTGCTGTCCTAAAACCCTAACTAAATCTCCCATTTTCCTTACAGTTCTCAACGACCATGGGTAGCCAACAAGCTGTTTCATTTCTCACAAACATCGCTCGCGCCGCCTTCGGCCTCGGAGTCGGCGCGACGGTGCTCAACTCCTCGATGTACACCGTTGACGGCGGCCAACGCGCCGTGCTTTTCGATCGGTTCCGCGGAGTGATCGACGAGACCGTCGGCGAGGGGACCCACTTTCTGGTGCCATGGCTTCAGAAGCCTTTCATCTTCGACATTCGCACCAGGCCCCACACTTTCTCCTCTGTCTCAGGGACAAAGGATTTGCAGATGGTGAACCTCACTCTCCGGGTGCTCTCTCGCCCTCAGGTCGCTCGCCTCTCCGACATTTTCAAAACCCTAGGTCTCGAGTACGACGAGAAGGTCCTCCCCTCGATCGGCAACGAGGTTTTGAAGGCAGTGGTCGCGCAGTTCAATGCGGACCAGCTGCTCACTGAGCGTCCCCAGGTCTCTGCTTTGGTTCGGGAGAGCTTGATTCGCCGCGCCAAGGATTTCAATATTGAACTGGATGATGTTGCGATAACGCACTTGTCTTATGGTCCGGAGTTCTCGAAGGCTGTGGAGCAGAAACAGGTGGCACAACAGGAAGCTGAGCGGTCTAAGTTCGTTGTGATGAAGGCTGAGCAGGAGCGTAGGGCTGCTATTGTTCGGGCAGAGGGAGAGAGCGAGTCTGCCAAGTTGATTTCAGATGCTACTGCGGCAGCTGGCATGGGGTTAATAGAGCTCAGGAGGATCGAGGCCTCAAAGGAGATCGCAGCCACCTTGGCCAAGACTCCTAATATTCAGTACTTGCCTAAAGGCAACAATTTGCTCCTTGGGCTCAATCGTTGAGCAGGTGATTTTCCTTATTTTCTGTGTTTTAAATTACTTTTTGGTATGCTTTCTCAGTATTCATTCTGGATTTCACTCATTTTGGTGTAAACTTATTGAATAGAAAATTTAAGACATTGGGATGAGAAAATAAATGAGGGATAGAGGTTGAGTGATTAAAGCGAAATTCTTGCATTGTAGATTAAGGCAAAGGTGTAACCATTTTCTCTTGGATACTTAATAGTATCCTTCTTGACAAGCTATTCATACTGGCCTAAATCCTGTTCTTATTTTATGAGTTAATGCTTTATCATTTACATATACTAGTTTTATAGCTAGGATTCACTTGATCTTTAACCAATCCATGCCCCTTCTTGTACTTGGTATTGTCAATATAAGAATGAGCTGTGCACCTCCATAGTATATGAATGTTTAGGATATTTCATTTTCCTACAGCATGCACCTTGTTTAATGATTCTCCGAGTCCACATTGAGCTGCCTGATTTGTATCTAGCTAAAAATCTATGCCATTGAGGGAACCTTCAAGACTAAACTTTTTTTTTTTGTCCTGCATCTTGCTTCTTTGTTGAAATCAGTTTATGCACCTGGGTTACAAATCCATGATAAATGTATGAAGATGTCGTTGTTTTTGTAATTGATGTAATTATTTGTTTCAGTTTGATCTGGGTTGTGAGATGAACATGTTTGTTCCACTAAAATTTTTCAGTTGTAGTCTTAACAATTCTGTGCAATTACTGTAGTTTGGTGGATTTGGTATGACAAATCCCCCCCCCCCCCCCCCAATTTTGTATTTTGTCTTTCTAATATTTGATACTTTTTCCAATCTCTTTGAAATGGCCAAAGACCTTGTGGTCATGTGGCATAACTGTGATTCTTCCAAATGGAATGTCACGAGTTTGAACCCCAGTGGGGGTATTGACACTTTGTGCATTTTTTGTCTATATAATCTGTTAGAGTATGCATTGTATTAACACTTAATTCAAATATCCGTTGAAAACATACACACTTCAAAGTACTGTTCTTATATGTTTTAAAAGTATACATTTGTTTCCTATGTAGCGCTAGTTACCTATGTATCCTTTCAATTAAACACTAGCTACAAAATAACTCTTATTCTCTAGAGAACGCATTTTTTTAATCACGTAAAGATGATAACAATAATATTAATATTTGTACTTTTGAATCTCTGAATAGTTTAGAAAACCTTTTTTTTCCCTTTAAATTGCCTTTATATACTATGTAAATATATTAAGACTATAAGAGAATTACTCACAAAAACAAGGATGAAGTAGGTGAACCCAGGGATGGTTACAGAGAAAAAGAGGTTCAAAACTGTGACATTATTCCTTTGCATGACTCTCTAGCCCTCAAAAATATCTGCATTTCCTTTTGCCTCATAACGACCGCATTGTGTGAAGTGTAATTATTTTACATAATTTTCAAATAGCTTTATGCCCATGACAAGCTTTTCAAGCAAAATAATATAGGGGTATTCCTAGAATTGTAATCTTAAATTTGTCCTAAATACCTATTATGTAACCATTAACCACCTTTTATTTCTTAGAGTAAACATACTAATATAATATTTACTGTAGAAAATGCATTTTGCTGGATGTTTTAACTAATACAGAGTAACAATTTCACAATATTACGTAAGGAATAACTCATTTCACTGAATTCTATTCGTGGAACAAAAAAACAAACCAAATGTTGGGATAAACCTGTTCTATAGAATACCACTCCATTTCTTGCTTATTTTGCAAACCAAACATGTAACTTGTAAGTGAATGTGGTTTTAAGGAGAGCACATTATTTCCTAACTAGTATCTATTTCAAAGATCTTTTGATAGTAAAGATTATTGGTAAGGGAAGAGAATTTGTTGGTTTATACGTGTTGAATGAGATGATTTCTCTTGAAATGAAATACAAGGTATGAGTTTAAATTTCTCTTGAACTGTTAAGCTTACCTTTTATATTAGTTCTATACTTCTATAGCCACTTTTTTTTCTTTTTTGGTTTGATTAGTATTATTGTCGTTATTTGTTTAAAGGGGTCCCTAGTCACACTAATAATATTATTTTCTGTTAGGTCAGGTTTTAAATACCATATTAGGTCCTACACTGGGTTAATGAATCAGCCTAACATCTTGATGACCCAAATTGGTTCTCTGACCATCTACAGTTATATACTGTATGTTGAAATTGTCCAGAAAGTTAAATGATTCTTGCAATATAACTTGAAGGTTGTGCTTTTAATTTTTCATTTGGACTTGTGACATAATATGTAGTTTGACTGTGTCAAATTTTTGTTACTTTTTCAGAATAGGTTATGGGTCTTTGATTGCCATGCTGAATATAATTGTCTATATTTGCTTATTCTGTTCTCTGAATTAATATGTGGAAGTATAAGACCTCATCGTATTAAGGTATCATTGGCTCATAGGAATAAAAAGGTGCAATATATAAATGCAGCAATGTTTATATACTCTGCCTTTACTGATTACATTTTGCAATTTTGTTTTTTCCGTGATATCTAGTGAGGGGACACCAGGACTGGCGGCTTAATGTTTAGAGGGGTTCTATTGCAGCTTGTTTGAGCCATAGAGTACTTGGTATATCTCACTTAGAATCTCTCCTATCTTTTTCTTTGGTGGTGTTTTTGTAGTTTGGATTAATGAACATTTTGTATTATTTGCAAAATGAGAGCATAAGGTGGTGGTTGAAACTGTTGTGACAATGACTATCAAAAAGTGAACACAAATGAAATCATTTTAGTTCAGAATGTTTTAAACTATCTTGTTTGTTTTTATTGCTAATGATACTGCGTACATAGCAATGTTTGATTAGGCAATTTTCCTGTCTGAAAAGAAAACAACAGGGGAAGATAGATTTGTCATCTTGGGTTCTCTTACAGAATGTCTTTGGTGCATCATGTATGCCTGGCCTGGTTAATTCTCTTGATATTTATATAAACTCATAAAAGTAGAGGGGATCACTTATGGTCCTTTAATTATTTCTTAATTTGAAATATGGCCCCTCTATGTTTAAGTGAATAAATGTGATTCTTAAATTTTTATTTATTTATTTGATCTCCTTTTCTAATGGATCTAATCAACAATTTAGGATCAAATTCACAATACGAATAAAAGTTAAGAAACTACGTTCCTTCACTTAAGAATTATAGCTTTGTATGGTTTGTAACCAGTTTGGTTTGCAAGAGTGGCTGTGCATTTTTTATGAGGGGCTACTCAGGACACCTCGTGATCTTAAAAAAAAAAAAAAAAGCTATGTATGGTTTGTGAAAAATAATTTAGGAAAATGGAATTTAAATTTTATGCAATTATTATTGTTCAATCTACATCCAAGAAATTTCAATCCATTTTTTTAAATGTAGACCCAATTTGAGTTATTTCCATTTTTGGTCCTACTGTTATTGGGGCATTGCCAATTTTAGTCCACTTCATTAATTTTTGCCACATTGCGGCCAATCTTATTTAGTTCTTGTCACTTTTAGTCCACCGTTAAAATTTTCGTCAAATAACCGTTCAAAACAGGGCTATTTTGATCTTTTCATGCTTTGATAATCTTATTTACCCTTTGTAGTGGTTTTCTTTACAGATTTTCATCTAATGAAGAGGTCAGGTAAAAGCTATGGCTTTTGTAATGTGGCTCACATAACTTTCGTCATACCTCTTCAATAGATGAAAATGTGTAAGGAAAACCACTGCAAAGGGTCAAGGAGATGACCAAAACATGAAAAGATCAAAAATACCCCTATTTTGGATGGCAATTTGACGAAAAATTTAACGGTGGACTAAAAGTGGCAAGGACTAAATAAGACTGGCCGCAATGTGGCAAAAATTAATAAAGTGGACTAAAATTGGCAATGCCCCAATAATAATAGGACCAAAAATGGAAATGACTCACCCAATTACTATAAATAAGAAGCAACTAAAAAGTTCAAAAAATACAAACATGGCACCCTCAAATTTGACTTACAATTCATAATTGCAACTGGTTTACGATATTCCGATCTTTAATTGACCTCCCCTCAATTGCAGCTTTCCTTGACTCCTATCAATTCCATGTGGATAATCAGTCCTTGATCAACAAGTGAGCTGATTTCTAATCAGCTTCAATTGAACATGATTAAGTCCTTCGTTTAATTCAAAGGAATCTCTAAGTGTAATAACTTCTCGTTATAAACTCTCAATCTCCACGCTGAGAGATAAAAAGATGGCATTTATAAATGATCTCTGTAAATTGTCCTGAAGCTGTAATTGTCTTGCACTAGTCTTCAAACAACCGATAAGCTGGTTTAGTCTTCATTCTTCAAGTTTGAGAACTGAACTACTTCATGCTATTACAGACTTTAGTTTAGACTCTAACATACTTAATACAATGACTGAACTATATGGTGAACAACTGTTTTGTTCCATAAACATTAACAATATAGAGGAGTAAAATAACTAACACACACACACACACACATATATGTATATATATATATATATATATATATATATATATATATATATATATATATATATATTACTATAATTAAAGGCGATGAGTGTTGCTTGTCTCCGACCATGATGAATACATATGGTAAAGAACTAGGATGAGAATAATGTTTAGAAATAATACATGTACGGTAAAGAACTTGGAGGAGAAGAGTATTTAGGCTTTGATCAAAGAAAGATAATGATGTCATTTTGTAAATTAATAAAGATTAAAAGGAAAAAAAAAAGTGTTAAAAACCTGTCGCATATTATGAAATGCTTCCTCGAGAGAGAGACATTTCCAAAAAAAGCTATTATTTTATACTCTCCATGTTTCACCAAATAGAGCTATAACTTATTTATAGTTTAAAATAAGATATAAGGTCTAAAATAAACTCTACCAAACATAACCATAGACTTAAAATTCACACTCTTTCATGGGTGCGAACAACCTTAGGGAATCCTCAATAGTTGAGGTTTCTTCTCGAGTTTTTTGTAAGCATCAACATCCATCTCATTATCCACTATCTCACTTAATCGCGAAAACTTTCTCCCCATTAGATGGCTCTGATACCAAATTGAAGCATGTATTCCATCTCAACTAAAAGTCTAAGTTGATAGTTGGACTGCACATTTATATTTATATATTATTTATGCTCAACGGCGAGCATTATTTCAATTTGTAGACCCTTGAAAATATTTTAATTTGCTGGTGTTTGACTAAAAGTTTAGATTTTTTTTTTTTTTTAGCTTTAAGTTAAGAAATTTTATGTGTTTCTATTTAGTTCTTTTTTCTTTTTTTTTTTTTTTTTGAAAATGAACATGTAGTAATAATAATAATTTAAAATCTAGCAAGTGTGAATGAATGTTATACCATTCATTTATGCCTGTTTTTTTCTGTTACTATTTTTATATATTATGCTATAAGAGTTGTACTATATACGGAGTAATATTTTTGTCAAAAATACTTTTACATGGCGTTTGGTTGGACTAAAATTATTAATACTAAATATTTTCGTAAGTGTCAAACTGTCAAAAATATTTGTGTCATTTAGTGTAGTTTCTAAATATATAAATTTTGTATATTAATACTAAAGTTAATATTATAAAAGTTGAACTAAAAATAACTTCAGTCAAACCTCGTTAACTGAATCAAACACATAAAATGGTACGGAGGGACCGAGGGAGTACCATATGATGACATACCAATTACCATTCCAAATGGGTGATCAAATGTTTGAACATCTATGGTGGGGGTTTAGATTTTTTTGAGCTGAAAATGTTTGAGAAAATACAAAGCAGATACTACTATGTAAAGAATCATGAATATTTAAAAAAAAAATTATTTCCTAAAATATAACTATCAAATCTATAAAAAGGTTTACATTATAATAATAATATAAATATCTAAAATCTAAATAAATATAAGATTTTAATATAGAATATACTAATATTGCATCTATTTGTGATGGTGATGATCATGATTATAAGGAATAAACTATTTATTACTTATATGAAAATGTAATACTTTTAAATAAAAAATATTACTCCCTCCGTCCTATTTTATGTGTCTGGTTCGGTTAACGATGCTTGACTGAAGTTATTTTAATTCAAATTTTCATAATATTAATTTTAGTATTAATATACAAAATTTATATATTTAGAAACTACACTAAAAGTATTATTAAAGACAAAAAAATTTTAAATTTAAAAATAAATAAAAATAATAAAGAAAATAAACAAAGAAGAAAGAATTGATTTAATCAATGAATAATATGTAGAACAGATAATACTTTATTCTTAAGTAGTACTCCGTACTATATTTTTTAATATAAGTACTATATTTTCATATTAATCTAATTCGATATAACACGTCTTATAGATAAAGATTTGTAGATGTCGCGTGACTTTTATTTGGTGACTTGTGAGGACAGAGGTGGTAGATGAATGACAAGAAATATACGTAGTACGGTAGTAAATAGGAATACGTCGCTAACGTCCGGAATTCCGTTTGGCAGAGGTTTTAGTTTATCATTCACTCGCGGGAAGAGCAGAGAGATAGAAATGGGAACCCGATCGGAGAAGGAAAAGGATCTGGAACGGCTGATTCCGGTGGTGGTCGGCGGTACCTTGGAGAACGGGGCGTGCTCCAAATCTTCTTTCCCTGACGAAAATTCCCCGTCTCCTCCTTCCTCTTACTCCACCGGCAAAGAGGTCTCTCCCTCTCCCTCTCCTTCTCACTCTCACATTCACACACACATCACATATCAATGCAAATGTCTCATCATTTCAAATTTCGAACAACCTATTGATTGCCTCTCCTTTCACACACGATTAAAAAGTCTGTCAGTTTGACACTCACGAAATGTTTGGAATTTTTTTTATTATGTTAGCCGAACAGGGTAACACTAAGACTCTGTAACCAGGGTTTTAATTCACGGTTCTCTTAATTCCTAATTTTTGCAGGCGATAAGCAAGGTGATTCGCAGCTGGGCTTGGAAAAAGTTCATTACTGGATGGTCAGTATTGTTTTCTTCATCTTTCATTAGAATGAACACCTTGTATAAAGAGCATTTATTGAGCTTGAACTAAATGGTCTCTCTTTTGAATTGAATTTGATGTTATGTCTTACTCTTGATCACGTTTAAACTAGAGGCTTTTCATTTTTGAACTGCATGTTTACTGGAGCTCGTATAGCCATGATACGTGGGAGATGGGAATATTTTCTTATCCTAGTGGTAAACTTTTTAGAACCTGTGCTGCCTGCTGCATATATGCTTCCTTGAGTATGCATAGCATTTCCAGTTGTTTGTCCAGATTAAAGTAGAATTTTAGTATAATTTACTGGTATCAAGCCAATGAAAACTGAATAGGATTAGTTCTTTACAGGTAGTATCTGTTCTATACTTTCTCAACTTTTTTCAGCCCAAAGCCCACCACAGGGGTTCGATCCTGTGACCACACATTTGGAATGGCAGCAGAGATGCGATCGTACTACATAGTAGTTTGCAAATACAATGACCTAATTGTTCTCTTCTTTCAATTGCAAACCAAAATGGCTTGAGCTGCCCACAAACCAATCCAAGTACTTGTTTCAGTTTGTGCATGAGTTTTGATCTTTTGCATTTTTTCTTGTTCTTTTAACTTAATTGTAAAACTTTAGATGATTTTGATAGGATATTCCAGAATATTTGTCATCAAACTCATGAATGTAGTCCATAACTGGGGTACTGTAAGTTGTGAAGCCCTAAGCATGCTAAAATTACTTCTTTTACTTTTACAATGCTCGTTACTTCTTTTACTTTTACAATGCTCGTTACTCTGTATTTGACAATATCATCATTTCATGTATATATTTTTGTTTCTTTAGTACTGACAGGGCTTTAACCTCTCTCTCTTCTTTTTTTTTTTTGCAGTGTCATCTTATTTCCCATAGCTATGACCTTTTACATAACATGGTGGTTCATTTGTTTTGTGGATGGCTTCTTTTCTCCAATATATACTCACCTGGGAATAAATGTATTCGGTAAGTATAGTGGTTAGTTTGTGTTTTGTGTATTTCAGCAAGACTATTTCCTTTTGTATGTGTACCAGCATTACATATCTTCTTTTACTGTATTGAGAAACCATTTAGCTTTGTCCTGTTCTGAGTAAAACATTAAAAAAATCAGCTTCCATAGTATTAGCATTATTTTGATTGAATTCAGGAAGAGGCTGTTTTGTTTATTCTATTCATTTTTTGCAATACCTATATACAAAAGTCTATTAAAAACTAGAATACCATGCTTTTGTAGAACATTACAATGGTGAGCGAAACTGAAAAGCATTACCTTCCGTGTTAAACAAGGAGTAAGATATAAGCAAAGAGTTAATGATGATACTTACGTAAGTGCATGGCCATCATTGATGCCCTTCATATGCTTGTTTTATGGGGAAACGTAAGCTTGATCCATAGGAATTAGAAAACTGATTTGATGTCAGGAGCACCAGTTTTACAGTTGAACCTTGATCACTACACTAATCCATAGGGGTTCACACATTTGTCTGTTGAAAAGACAGAATGCAACCATATGTGCCTTAGCTGGAAAATTTTAGTTCATGTTAAGATGTTATAAAAATGTTGTAACTGGTAAAAGAATAAAAATGTTGTAACTGGTAAAAGAGAATTTTGAAAAGCACTCAAGTAGGAGAATAAATTAAAATGTATTAGAAACTACTCCATACATATTTGTTTGCCTGATTTCAATAGTTGGTATTGTTATAACTATGCCCACAAAAGCATACGAGATGTTTGTTGTTTGGAATGACAAGGTTAATCCACAGGGATGAGGGTGGTGAGATTATGCCATCAATTTGTTTTCTAAAACTCAGGTTTTTTCTCTAGTTCTTTAACTGACTTGAAGTTCTAATTCAAGTGATACCATTTTGGAAACTTGTATATTTGCATAAGGGGGGCAGGTGAGGGAGGGTATAATTTAATTTCCCATCCAAAATACAGTCTGGCTCTGCTAAATCACAGACATAATATGATAATATTAGGAGGTTTATAAGATTTGAAAAGTTTCCATAGCTCATTCTCTTATATGTGCATGTATGGAGGTGAAGCTGATTGAGGAAGAGTTGGCTCTGCCTGAAAGTCTGTGGATACCTTACACAAAGTTGCTCTAGGTGTATCAACTTTAAACTTTAAAATTTTTGACAATTTCACAGGTCTTGGATTTGTGACCTCCATCACTTTCATCTTTCTGGTTGGGGTGTTCATCTCCTCATGGTTAGGTGCTTCTGTACTTGGTTTAGGAGAATGGCTGATCAAAAAGATGCCTCTGATGGGCTATGTCTACTCAGCTTCCAAACAAATCAGTGCAGCAATTTCAACAGGTAAGCTTATGATTCTGCTTTATTCCGAGAGTTCAATAGATTAAACAGAGTGCAGAAAATGGCTTTCCCAGATCATAATTCTCAAGCCTTCAAAGAAGTGGCAATAATAAAGCATCCCCGAGTGGGAGAATATGCACTGGGCTTCATCACCTCAACTCTGGTTCTCCAGAAGAGTTCAGGCCCAGAGGAACTCTGCTGCGTTTATCTCCCGACCAATCATCTCTACCTCGGCGATATCTACCTTGTGAACTCCAAGGACATCATGAGGCCAAATCTATCTGTTCGAGAAGGCATAGGTAAACACTAAACAACTAAAACCTTCTTCTCCCAAAAGAGGCCTACATCCCATCCCGACAGAGTAACTTAGTGGCTCAGCAGATAAGGCCAAATGCCGGTGCACATAAGGGATTTGTCCATTTTGGACATAATCCCTGCACTGCGGCTGCTGAGTTTCAAATCTTGATATCTTCTCCCAAATACCACCTACTGAACCAGTGAGCTGAGCCGGCTAAAACAAATAAAACCTGACTGAGCTTGAAGCTCTATTACACAAAAATGATATAATGCAGTTGTGGAATGATGCAGAAATCGTGATTTCCGGTGGGTTGTCTATACCGAAGATACTGACTATAGTGGATGCGCAGTCGATACTATCTCCGCGAGCTGGGAAATTTGCAATTCCACATGTCTAATTTACTGTAAGAAATTTTTGAAGAGCTGAGCATTGACACGCCAATAATCCAAGTTCATCGTTGCCCAATAGCATTGCCATCTCCACTACACTGTGATTGGTTAAACTAGTTGTCACTTTGATGGTGCTGTAAGTATGCAAGCAATTGCTCCCTCAAAGAAGAAGCATTAGCACCCTGTAATTTTACCCTAAAACAACTCGACTTCAACTTCACAATGGAAGTTTTTTCTTCTTTGCCTATGGATTTATACCTTTTTAGCTGTCAGAAGTAAAATATCGTGACACATCATAATTGTTTTATTATTATAATATTTCAAGTTATAGCGTTGGATAAGAGCATCCGCACTTTAATTGGTTTTTGGAACACCGAGTGCCGAGT
Organism: Ipomoea triloba; assembly: GCF_003576645.1. Taxonomy (NCBI): domain Eukaryota; kingdom Viridiplantae; phylum Streptophyta; class Magnoliopsida; order Solanales; family Convolvulaceae; genus Ipomoea; species Ipomoea triloba. The sequence continues at coordinate 23,388,427 of NC_044920.1, forward strand.
TGGTGGAGAGAGGATAAGAGAGAAATTTAAGGTTGTTCAGAACTCGAATCAATTTTTTTTTGTGTCAGATCAATGTTTACTTGACTACTCAGGTCTTCACCATTAGTGTAATTTTCATTGGATTTTGCAAGCATTTATGCCACATGAAAGAGAGAGTGAGGTGAGAGAATGCAATTGTTATACCCTGCACTACGGTGCACATAGCAATGTGCACCACGTACGTAAAACGACGTCGTTTTGGTGTTAGTGGACGCGAACGCGAATGACTCCAGGAAATTCATTATCTATAATACACATAATCATTATCTAGAATATACAGAACGTTTGCCTAGAATACACAGAATGTTTGCCCAAAATACACATAATATTGACACACAATACACAGAACTCATCTTCCTAATATTCGAATGCACAAGCACATCACAACCTGTGTTAATAACATGAATACACAGAATATTGACACAAAATACACAGAACTCATCCTCCTAAACATTCGAATGCACAAACACATCACAATATGTGTTACTAACATGAATACACATAACGGTTGCCTAGAATACACAGAACGGTTGACTAGAATACACAGAATGATTGCCTGGAATACACAGAATATTAACATAAATATAGAGACAGCCGAAACGGGAAATGTGATTTCTAAAAAAACGGACGATTAGTTTACAATGCTCAAAATGACGTCGTTTAGGTACGTGGTGCACATTGCTATGTGCACCGTGGTGTACGGTATAATTTGCCGAGAGAATGGGAGAGGTCTCCCTGCAAGGTATGAGATTTTATCAGAATTGTGAGGCCCATTTTTAACATTCTCAGATTCTTGTGTGCGTGCAAGTTTGCGCACCCAAAGGGCACGTAAATGGTAATATTTTTTTAAATTTCTTTTTCAGTTTTATATTTTGTTTTATTTTTTTCTTTTTCTTTTTTTTTCTTCACCTCATATTCTCTTTCCTAATCACACTCACAAAAACTCATCAAAAACCACATCAAAATTTCAACTAGTGGGGAAGGCCTGAGGATACTTGAGCATCTACATTTGTGGATTTTGCTCTAGTTTTTGCAAGTCAAAAACCCACTCTATAGTTTTTAAACAAATGGGGCAAATGATTTTGTCCATGTTCTTTCTCTTACTAACCCAAGTTTTTTTGTGGGTTCCAGGAGAGAGATGAAAGAATACTACTCCATTTTTGTGCGTTTGGGCCTTTGGGGCACATCCAGCGCCCAGGCACGCCCCAACTGGGTGCATTCAACTGTCATTTTTTTTTTTAATTTTGTTTTTTTTTTTTAACTCTCCATTTTCTCTTTCCTAATCATATCTGTAAAAATCTAAAAAAATAAATTACCAATTGAGGATGCCCAAAATATTTTATGTACTCCATATAATATAATTATTAACAATAATATATTATAAATACATATCTCAGTATAATAGAAAAATAGTTTATATCTTACATAAAATAGATGTGGAACACTAAGAAGCCGCTTAGTACTTTTCCATTAATTAAATTCATGAAAAAATGATTTAAAAAAATATGTTTGATAGGAATAACTTTATAGAAACAATAATTATCATTTTGGTGTTACCTTGAAATTAATTAAATTACCTATAAATTAATTAATTTGGTTCGTTCAAACTTCTCCATAAAATTTTATTTCATCTCTATATATCCGTATTATATACAACATTTAAAAAAACATAACAAATAATTGATCAAATGTGAGAATAATTTTCTTAACTACTTTTTCCTTTTTCAAAGTATTGAAGTACAAGAGTCAATATTGACTCCACTGAGGCTTGAACCCACCACCTCTCGTACAAAGAGAAGGGTTTGATACCATTGGACCACAAGATCCTCGACTCCTTCAAGTCTATCTAGTTTCTATTGATGTAACTTATTCCAAAAAAGCATGAGGCATGTCCGCATGACATCTTTTGGTTACCTTTATTGCATGAGGTATTTATTCGAAATTGAAATACAATGGTGTTTAGTGTCTAGTATTTTGATTTTTTGTTAAAGATGATTAAATCAATGTTAGACGCTAAACACTTTGTGTTCAAATGACATGTTACAATGTAATAGAATCAATAGTACTTAAAAAAAATCAAATGTTAGACAACAATTATTAATAATTTTTACACATCAATATACCTCATAATTAATAGTAACAATTAATGTTTATTTAAGTAAATTGAGAATAAAAATACTTTATATACGAATAGCAGGGTGTATTTATTTTGGAAAAATTTTCACAAGGAAAATGTCATGCAAGAGAAAATATGTGATTGAGATGTTTCATTAGAAGAAACTATCAAATCCTCACTAATTTGTAAAGTTTAAGTACAAAAATTAAAAATGAAATAGATGACATGAGACTCTAAAAATTGACAATTAAAAAATGTAGAATGCAAAATGTGAGAAAATATGTAAATATAAAAATTATAAAGATATGTTTATAAATATCTTTTTGAATATTCTCTGTATATAAATATTAAAATAGGCCATTCCTATAAGTAAATTATACTATGGACTAAGGTCTACCTTGCATTGAAGACCTTGGTCTAAAAATAACCTTCAGATTATGGTCATGCTTGGTAAATGACTGTTAGCTGATTGAGTTAGAAAGTATAGTTAATTGATAATATTAGCTAATTATAAAAAAGCGTTTGGTAAATTAACTGTTAGCATATAGCTGTTTGGTATAATTTTTTTCTCAAAAGGCTAAATGAAAAGGCTGCTTTGAGTAGCCCTTTGAAATTTAGTATTTTAGAGTTACAAAAAAACTTATTAACCAAACACTTATATTGATTTTTTTAACCAATTCAAACAACTAATAATGGTCAAATAGGCTAAAATTGGTTGATATGCTAATTATTTACCAAACAGGCCTGTGTATTACGTGTCAGTTATTATGTTGTATTTGTAGTTGATTTTGTATATGTGGTTGACAATTTTTGTACCTGTAAATATCATATTATGTGTAAGTAATTATTAAGTTATTTGTTTACATGTACAACAACTGTTAACGGTAAATACAAGATGTATTAACTGAAGGTACATCATTTTTATATCGGATTTGTAAATGCAAAATAAATCCTGACCATGGTATAACAAATAGTTCCTACCTATGCAATAAAAGAAAAAAGGTTTGGGAGAAAAAAGAAAAAAAAGAAGTCATTTTTTGCAAATTACAAAATTTAATAAGCCCCTATATTTCGGACACGGGAGAACAGTAGTTAACAAATTCCCAGCAGAATCTATACTTTACTATTTGTAATTTTGTATATTTATTTGTGTTTTATTTACATCCCCTTCTCCGGCTCTCTTCGATCTCCATAGTTAGCAAGCCCAATTACCAGAATCTCCAAGAGATGTGGCGCTGTGTGTCGCGTGGCCTGCGCATTCCATCCGACAGATCAATCGCCGGCAATTCTCATTTCCGGCGACTCTTCTCATCTCAAACTGTACGATCTCTCGCTCTCGCTCTCTCTCGTTATCTGTGTGTTTTTGATATAAAACTTGCTAGGTTAGTGCTTATAGAAGTCGCTAGGTGTTGTTTGATTAATTTCTCTTAAAGTTAGCTTAATTTTTGTTTTCCGGTAAGCGCGGTCAGTAGTCTTTTCTCTCGATTTTGGTTTTGATTTTGATTGGTTGAGCTTATTTATTGGCGGCGATGATACTATTTTTGCGTCCTTTTGTATCTCGTTGATTTTGAGTTACTTTTGTTGGTTTAGCAGAATGTGGGCGGGTCTTCGTATACAGTGGTTGATCACACATATGATGCTGTGGTGGTAGGTGCAGGAGGTGCAGGGCTTAGGGCGGCGATAGGGTTGTCTGAGCATGGATTCAATACAGCATGCATCACCAAGCTATTTCCTACTCGTTCTCACACTGTTGCAGCTCAGGTACCTTATTGCTAGCTCAGTGCACATGTATATTTTTTGAGTAATGCTGCATACCACTCCAATCTCTTCCAATCTATCCCTCATGACATGACAATGACATTATCCGATTGGTTACTAAATCCTTTTCTAATTAGTTGTTGGGTGGCTAATTCATGGAGGTCACATCATGAGGGAAAAGAGTAGAGGGGAAATTCAAAAAGGAAGAAAGCATTTCTTTTAATGGGGTAGAGATTTTTTCTTTTAAATACTTATTATTATTTTATATATATCTTCATTTTAATTTTTAGATTGTCAAAATTTTGTTCTCCACCTTCATTACATTTGGGTTTGTTTGTTTTCTTTGTTGCCTCCTATTTCATGAATAAAATAATCAAAACCGTTCTTCATATTCTTTAATGTTTCATTCCTTTCATTGACCAATGAAATGGTTTGTATAGAGAAATAAAAAAGAGATACTATTTCACATTAATTTGATTAATGTTCTTCCTATGGTACATTTGACAACCTTGGTTCTAGCTTCTGGAGGTCGTTTTCTGGTCTCAATCGTGAGACAGATATTTTCAATCTCAAACTTAAGGAAATCCTCTGTAGGGTGGTATAAATGCTGCATTAGGAAACATGACTGAGGATGATTGGAGGTGGCACATGTATGATACAGTTAAAGGAAGCGATTGGCTAGGTATGATGATTTTTAGAATTAAATTCATTTCACTTCTAAATGTCATTTGTGCTAAATGTTTATTTGTAGTGTGCAGTGACTTATTGAAGCGTTAAAGTAATAAAATGACATAATTTCTTATTATAACTTGTGAAGGCTGCAATGTACTCTCTTCTACTTGTATCTTCAGAGCTGTGTGTTAATTTTATCTAGGTGATCAGGATGCTATTCAATACATGTGTAGGGAAGCACCAAAAGCAGTTATAGAACTTGAGAATTATGGGCTGCCATTCTCCCGAACAGAAGATGGGAAAATATACCAACGTGCATTTGGTGGTCAGAGTCTTAATTTTGGAAAAGGTAATCAGATGCTGTCTATCTGGGGTTGCAGTCCATATTGCTGTGCAATCTAACAATTCTTATTACTAATTATTCAGGTGGACAAGCATATCGTTGTGCATGTGCTGCTGATCGGACTGGTCATGCTTTGTTGCATACTTTGTATGGCCAAGCTATGAAACATAATACACAGTTCTTTGTGGAATATTTTGCATTGGATTTACTAATGAATAGTGATGGTACGCTCTCAATTGGGATTGTTGCAGCCTAACTATTGTCTTATAAAATTATATGTGCAATGTGAATAATTGTCTTGCATGTGAACAATACTCTTTTTGAAGATTTGTTGCATACTTGAGATGCAATGTGAATAATTTTCTTGCGTGTGAACAATACACTTTTTGAAGATTTGTTGCTTACTTGTACCCTCACTACGAGTTGATGATATAAGTACCTATATGACATTATGATCAGGTCAGCAAGTCAGAAAAAAAAATTGTGGTAGAAAAATGTCTATAAATTTAATTCTTTTCTCTCATTTAATATTTTTTTTTTATTCTGTGTTATATATATATATGTGTGTGTGTGTGTGTTTTTTTTTGTTTTTTTTTTCCTTTTCAATGTGAAATCCTTTTGCACTAGTGTTCTAGTACTCGTATAAATTTGTATGTGAAACTTAGTTGATATCCAATGTCTACACCAGGAAGTTGCCAAGGTGTAATTGCACTAAACATGGAGGATGGGACATTACATCGCTTCCGTGCTACTTCTACTATTTTGGCCACTGGGGTACCTACTTGTTTGTGAGATTCATTTGGATTTCTTTCATAGGTATCTTTGTGTAACCTAATTTCCCTGAATTTTTCACCAGGGTTACGGTAGAACATATTTCTCTGCAACCTCTGCTCATACGTGCACAGGAGATGGGAATGCTATGGTTGCACGCGCTGGGCTTCCTCTCCAGGTTTGTATATAGGAACCTTTCCAAATTTTTCTGCTATTTTACTCCCATTAGATCTTCTTACTTGTCATCTTGCAGGATCTTGAGTTTGTGCAATTTCATCCAACCGGTATATATGGAGCTGGTTGTCTCATCACTGAAGGTTTTTTATGCCTTCCCTAACTGATTATTCACGATGGATATGAATCTGTAATTTGCTCCATTTCTTGTGATGATCCATCATTTTTCATGCACCTCTGTTTACTTATTCTTCCTATATCTTCATTGTTTAGGATCTCGTGGTGAAGGTGGCATTCTTAGGAATAGTGAAGGTGAGCGATTTATGGAACGATATGCACCAACAGCAAAGGATCTTGCCTCAAGGGATGTCGTTTCAAGGTCTATGACAATGGAAATCCGAGAAGGGCGTGGTGTAGGTAAGACCTTGTAATGTATGTTAGATTTCAGGTGTAATTAGTGTTTCAAAAATCCCACCTAGGCGCCGATTAATCGCCGTCTAGGCGCTAGGCCCCGGTCGACCGCCTAGTGTATCACCTTAATCGGTGGTCTAGGCGGCCGACTAAGCCGCTTAGGCGCTGATTGCCTAGGCCTCCTAGGTACCGACTAGGCCGCCTAGTCGGCGGATTAGCTATTGTTCCTTCTTTTTTTAATGGGTTATTTCACTCAAAACAACATCGTTTTGAGCGAAATAACCCTAAATTGTTCAAGCTCTAGATATTTTTTAGGTTAATATTTAATAATTTAGTATTAACTATTAAAGTATTATATTTTCTTTTGAGAACTATTAAAGTGTTATATAGTTTATAATTATTAGTCTTTAAAAAAAAAATAAAAATACACGGATTAATCCCCGCCTAAGCCCCCCCCCCCCCCCCCCCCCCCCCCCCCCCCCCCCCCCCCCCCCCCCCCCCCCCCCCCCCCCCCCCCCCCCCCCCCCCCCCCCCCCCCCCCCCCCCCCCCCCCCCCCCCCCCCCCCCCCCCCCCCCCCCCCCCCCCCCCCCCCCC
>NC_044920.1:23395976-23417869 GCF_003576645.1 Ipomoea triloba
CCCCCCCCCCAACCCCCCCCCCCCCCCCGAGCGCCCAAGGAGCGCCTAGCGATTTTTCAACCATGGGTGTAATATGGATATATAACTGTTAGAATACTTATTTGTTAATGCCCTCAAATTTCTTTCACTTTTCTATACTAGGTGACAATTGACTTTGTACAGCGTTCTGAGTTATAAGAAAATTAATAGAGCATCAACTGGATAACCTCTTAATGCCGATTCATTCTTTCTGCTTGTCTTTAATTTAAAGACAGTGTTCTCTTTTTCAGTATAATGAAAGTTTAAGGATCTGTAGTCTTGAATGTTCCAAAATGATCATCTCATATATCCTTATTGGTTTGCTTATATTTATCTTTTATTTTTTCTTGTTCTTCTCCCCTTCCTTTTTTTTCAAAATTGAGAATTCACTTTACCAATAATGTGTAATGTGTTTATATTTTGTTGCCTAACACTAAATAGGGCCACTAAAGGACCACATCTACCTCCACTTGAACCACTTACCCCCAGAGGTACTCAAAGAAAGACTTCCTGGTATTTCTGAAACTGCTGCCATTTTTGCTGGTGTTGATGTTACAAAGGAGCCAATTCCTGTTTTGCCCACTGTGCATTACAATATGGGTGGCATTCCAACAAATTACTATGGAGAGGTATGAAAATGTAATGCAACAACCAAGAGTGTTATGGTTTTAACCTTTAATTCAGTATAGTATATGTACTTCAAAGTGAAGGTATTATTTCTTACATTAATTTGTCTCTCTGCAGGTGGTGACTATTAAAGGTAATGATCCTGATGCTGTTGTGCCTGGCCTCATGGCTGCTGGAGAAGCAGCCTGTGCATCAGTTCATGGTGCCAATCGGTTAGGTGCAAATTCTCTTCTTGACATTGTTGTTTTTGGCCGGGCATGTGCTAATAGGGTCGCAGAAATCCATAGACCAGGTGAGTTTGAATTTATTAATTGAATCACCAAGTTCTTATTATAATGACACATTTGTCTGAGAATCTGAGATGCATGGGGCATGGATTTCATTCCTTAGGGGAACAACAAAAGCCTTTGGAGAAGGATTCTGGAGAGAAGACTATTGCATGGTTGGACAAGCTTAGAAATTCAAATGGTTCATTGCCCACATCTAAGATTCGGTTGAATATGCAAAGAGTAATGCAAAACAATGCTGCTGTCTTCCGAACACAAGAGACTTTAGAAGAAGGTAGACATGGAATCCATTTTGTTTTGTTTCCCTTGTACAGTTACTGTAATCTAGAAATCAACTTGCTGATGCCCTTGATTCACAACTTAGCTTTACTAATCAACTCAGTTACTGCTATATTTATCATCTCCTCACTCATTTATTTGTCTTGACTGTAGGTTGTCAGTTGATTGACAAGACATGGGACAGTTTCCATGATGTGAAGCTGAAGGATCGAACTTTGATCTGGTAAACTTGTTTAAGCCACTTTACTCTTGCCCACACGCTTTCTTTGATGATTTTAATTTTAATTTTTCTAACTATTGTTTGTATTATGTATTCTCAGGAACTCAGACCTTATAGAAACTATTGAGTTGGAAAACCTGTTGATTAATGCATGTATTACAATGCACTCTGCTGAAGCCAGAAAAGAAAGCAGAGGTGCACATGCCCGTGAAGATTTTACGGTTAGTTGCTGTCTATTTCCTTTAGGGATTTCCTTTTCCTCTCTTTATCATTAGTAATATGACCATCTCCTTTGGCTTTGCAGAAAAGAGATGATGAGAAATGGATGAAACATACATTGGGGTAAGTTACACTCCATATTTATTTTTATTTTTTCAATTGATTTTCCTCTGAATGATGACAGAATTGCAATGTCTTCCCATTTCTATGTATTTGTGTTCTCTCTCTCTCTCTCTCTCTCCACCCTCGCCACCCAAATAAGCATGCTAAGTTAGACCTGCTTTATGATTTTACATGCCTATGCTCATACAAAAATTTTATGATATTAATTTTCCTCCAGAGGCAGGACAAAACCAGTATGAGTTCCATGATAAGATTTTTGTGAATTTGGAAACTTTGTAGACTTTTATAGCACTAGGATGCTTGATTATATAACCTCTTTCATTTCTATGAACTATGGCATTTCTTAGACCAAACGTATCATTTGAAGTTTAATAGTGAATGAATGATATTCATACTCTATAACATGACTAGCTGGCTCTGGGTAACTAATGGATTCTGATAGCAACCTTATCTGAGAATTGAGTTATTTTGTTTCATGACTTTCATCTTGTTTCTATAGTTTTACATTTGGGATATTTTCGTGGTTCCTAATATCATGTTACATTAATAAAGGATTTAGTCAGCATATTTATTGCTTCCTACCTCGATACCTGCCTGCATATGCTTGTATTTCTGCCGATACTGATATCTAGTTCACAAACAAATTTGCTGCCCTGTTACTGCAGATATTGGGAGAATGAGAAAGTAAGGCTAGAATACAGGCCTGTTCACATGAATACATTGGATGATGAAATTGAGTCATTCCCACCGAAGGCGCGTGTGTATTAGATTATTAGCATAGCATAGCTACATGGATAGTTGGTGGCTAACGAAAATAATCTCACCTCCTTAAGGTTTCAATAACCAACTTAGGAGATCTCGTATTCTCAAATTTTGGTAATAAATTATTGCAGTCATCTGCCTATGATACATGCAAACATGAAATGTGCAGAAACTTTTAGTTTACTTTTGTTGTATCTTCTTTAGGAAGGGGGGGAATTTTTAAAAATATGTTCGTGTTTTTCAATGTTATTCAGTTAATAATCAAATCATTTGTATTGCTCTATTACCCTATTATGTTATGGGGATTTTGTTTTTAGTTCATTTTTTTTTTTATTATATTCGTGAAATCACATTCCTCTCATATTCTTAGAATATGTTGATTTTCAGAAATGTTAAATTACATTAAAACATCCCTTAATGCCTATAGAATAGAACATCCGTATAGAATAGTTTATTGCATGTCCATTAAAAAACAACTAAAATTCAAAATATATTAATATGGGTAAGTATTTCAATTTTAGTGCCGAATGATACTTCTTCCTTAAGCAGACTAGTAAGTATTTCAATTTTAGTGCTGCCAAAGAAGAAAATCCCGCCCATACACTACCCCAAAAAGAAAATCATGCCAATGCTCTTGCATAGTTGCATTTAACCCATCCACCATCACATCCTGCAAAACAAAAAAAACCCGTCATGAATTTTAATTTTTTTTAAAAACCCAACATCCCAGTCTTAAATAATTTTACGGATATTTTTTAGTTTCCGTTATAAGCATAATTTTAGAATAGATATAATTAATTGACTAAATTCACTATTAATAAATAAATTTAACTACCAATCAAATGATACAACTCAAGAGAGAAAATTTACAGAAGAAATATATGAGGAATTTGTAGCATTGTTTATTTGTAATATAAGTGTACCATTAGGAGTTAAATTAACTTGTTGTACAAAAAAAAAAAAAAAAAAAAAGAGTTAAAGGCTATGTTTGGCAAACCTAGCTGAAAAGGTAGCTGAAAGCTTAAAAGTAGCTGAAAATTGAAAAGCTATAAGCTCGAAGCTGAAACCTGAGGAGCTGGTATGCTTAAAAGTGTTTGGTAAAATTAGCTATTTGATAAACTGATAAATGTAAAAAAGACTAAAAAGGACATCTTCATACAATTTAAATAATTTTAAATTTAAATAGGTTTGTTTATATATTAAAATATAAAATAATAAAATTAATATATTTAAATAAAATATAAAGTAAGAACATATATTTGAAAATATATAAAGTAAAAAAAAAAAATTTATAATTCATAAGATTAGTTCATACAAAAATTAATGTTCAAACATAAATATCAAACTTAAATTACAACCAAACATAATGAAAAGAAAATATCAAAAGGGTTTTAATTGAGAGGGGTAAAGGATGTCATTTATTTAAAATAATAAGGATAATGATGGAAAAAAGTTAAAAAGCTACTAGCTTATTTTGAAAAGCTACCCCAAGTAGCGTTTCAAAATAAGCTCTTATTTTAAGCTACTAGTTTATTTTGAGAACATTACCAAACAGAGCTTATAGCTTATTAGTAGCTTAAAATAAGCTATAAGCTCCTAAATAAGCTCTGCCAAACAGAGTCAAATTAGGAGACGCAAAGCGATTTCGTCGCCAGGCTGAATATTCTAGAGACGGTCTAGGCATCTACGTAAGAAACAAGCTGGGATCGTACACGTGTCATCTCTGTATTCGCTGAAACGTTCAAGCCACCTAATTTTTAGCTCGATATAATTTCCCCAATTATTATTAATTGAAAACAAAAACAGCAACCTTAAAATGACATCCGTAGATATGCTTCCCTGAAATCAATCTCCTCCGTTTATTTCTCATCGCCTTCCCTATAAGATAAGGGTATTTAGAGCAATAATATCTATTGTCTAGGAGGCTCAGAACCGTATTTGCTTAGCTCTTTGGCGCGTGGTTTCCACGGACGGGCTATGGTTGCTCTCAATCCCACCGTTTTATGCTCGTGGAGCTGAAGAATGATTGATTGTTCTGAACTTCATCGATTTGAGGCAGATTATTGTCCCAAACCTTAGCAGTTAGAGTCGAATGAAGTTTTCTGTGAGATCTACAGCTTAAGTTACAGGTATGTTCTAAAATCTAAAATTTAATAGGGGTTTATGCTTAAGATGTTCAGATCTGGTGGTGTTTTGATTCAATTCTCTACTTTGATTCGTAAAGTCTTTTTTTTTGTTTTGTTTTGTTTCTGAATTGATTCTCATCTCTATACTGACTGAAGCTGTTTCAATTTGATTCTCTGTTTTCTGAAGAATCAAGCTCTTTGTTCCTAAATTGATTTCTGAGGCTACAGAAGCTTGTTCTGTACATATATTTTTTGTCTATTGCTGATTCTGCTTCAATGGATCAGGACATACGTCGGATCTGCTCCATTAATATGGAGAACGGGAGCATACCTGTTGGGAGTCCGATGGTTGATGGGCGAGATAAGCTGGATGTTTGCCGAGCGATTATATTGATTCATGAATTATGTTGTAAATGGAGCAGTGCAGGATTGAAATTTATGATGTAAAAGGAGAAATTGGGGCAGAGGAGGCCTATTTTCATGGGGCTGAGTCCCAATTGATCTTTTTGTCATCCCAGACCTTTGCCATGTCAGGTGCGCTTGCATGGCAGGTCCCAAATTTAATAAAAATAAGAACTTTTTTTGGTTGAGGGGGAGATCGCACGGGATATTCTAGCCCGGGATCTCTCCCTTTGGTGGTGTGCCCTGTGTTTACTTGCTTTGCTATCCTTTTGGTCCTCAACATCCAACGTTCTCACACAATCAACAATCCCAACACGATGGAAGCATATGGATCAACATCATCTTGCTAACCAAAAGGTATAAAGCATGCAATTAATTTACGTTTTCAGATTTAAATTCACTTGGTTACCTTAGTTTAGAAGGCAAAGCATGTCAGAATCTGGTTTGTGGCAAAAATACCAAATTCAAATGGTTACAAAAAAATTAAAATTTGAAACTAATCACCCCTTTTATATGAGATTGAAAAGATTAAAATTGAAAAGGAGTTTCAAAATTTTTATGTCATTTATATTTCTACTATTGAGTTTCAACTTACAGCCATAATCTTTTATGGTAAAATTTATGACTATTGATTATAATTATGTTTCAGAATTTTGGGTGTGTAATAGAAAGAAATTAAAAGTTTTGTACTATCAATTATCCATAATCTTTGTCAAACATTGAGAAAGTGGATACTTTAACCTGTAATGACATTAAACTAACTAGTTGAATGTACTCCAAGCATCAATATTTGGGTTATGGCAGTCTCAGATTTTTAGATTATCTAAATGAACATCCACAGACAATTTTGCTATTCAAGATGGTAAATTTAATCAATCATACCTTATGGAATGAGAAATTGAGGCAAAACAAAGAGTTGTTGGCAAATGACCTTTACTCATTTCTCTCATTACCATGGAAGTATATGGTTCAAACATCCTTTGTTACTATTCATATTGCTTTTCATGACACATTGCATATTTCATATCTACCTTTGTTGGTTTTCCACCTTACACAAGTTTATTTTTAGTTCGTTCCCTTTTTATATACTTTTGGTACTTTGTACTCTGGTTGTAAAGCAGCGGATGGGGAAGTTGAAGAATATCTTTGTAAATCTGGAAACTTTTTAATAATTGTTGTTGTACTTGATGTTTTCCGAATTTACAATTGTATGATACATTGAGCTATGTTGAACAATGAGGATGGATGATGTCTGCAATTGGGAAGCTGCACTTTAATTCAAGAGGTATGGAAGAAGACCATTCCATTCAACAGATGTTGACTGTTGATGGTTGTTATGGGAGTAGAAGAGCTTTTTTGTGCACAGATAAATTGCATTGGCCTGCACAATGACATAGGAGCCTATTCTCGGGTTGAAGAGGGACGGGAAGATATTGGAGGAGGCAATTCATTTCCAGAGGTGTATCACTAAAAGCTGATGAAAAGCAGGACCAGAGTCTTTTCTTCCAGGTTAAATAGGTACAAAGCCTCTCTTATTTATGAGCTACGGTGGATGAATGTTGACCTGCATTTGTTTGATGATCTCTTTTGCAAGCTTTGATTGAGGTGATATCTTCTTCTATTCAGTTATCAAGTTTTGCCCAAGCTTATCAACTTATGCCCAAGGAGTATCAGCATTTTGATTGTTGCATCCATAATGTTTGGAATATACAATTTTGATGATTGCATCTGTTGGGACAAATCTGCTGAGAACATATCCCTGCTGCTGGTGAGATTTCAGTTCACTTTCACAGTAGCTGCTCGTCTGGCAATGTTTTCCTATCATCCTTTGGTAATTGACACCATCTTCTAGTTTTTTCTTAAATATGGTGCATTTGGAGCTCGTCTGGCAATGTTTTCCTATCATCCTTTGGTAATTGACACCATCTTCAGGTCTTCTCTTAAATATGGTGCATTTGGAGCTCGTCTGGCAATGTTTTCCCATCATCCTTTGGTAATTCACACCATCTTCAAGTATTCTCTTACATATGGTGCATTTGGAGCTGATTACAAATTTGAATCACTTTGCCGTCTTTCTGTTCACTGATCTGTTGAAACTAGATATGCTAAATCTCTTTTCATACAATCCTTCTGTACTCTGTGGTGCTAATGGACATTCAATAGAGGAGATTGCTCCAAATCCAGTGGGCATTGCTCAGCTTGCAAACAGAGGAGTTAGCAGAGATATTCAGAGTACTTGATCTTATTTTGGCAGATAAGAATACCATAGAGGTTATTCCTTAATCACCATGTACTAATGTGTGTTGGTTTTTTCATAGAATCATAGTTTTCTTGCAACAACTAATTGAATCAAATGATTACGCTATCTCATCTAGGCAATGGTTTATGAAGTTCAAAGAAGAATGTGTTGATGTATAAAACAATCTATTATATACGACATTCTTTTGTGCACAAACATTCTACTTTAAGAGCGTTATTTCTTCTTTTGATTACTTTTTATTATTTTTGTTTGAATTATTTTTTCCCATATATTTAGTCGTTTTGACCAAAATTTTTATAGAAAACATCTATAGTTTCTTACATTTTAAACTCAAAATCCAACCTGTCTATATGCTTTTGGGTATAAATGTTAATTTGGAATTAAAAATGTGATAAATTTTGATTGTTTTTTTTATTGAAATTTTGGTTGGTACTATATGAATAAAACAACTACGGAGTATTATATTTGTTTCAGTGGATTGCAAAATCAACTATTATATTAGGCTGAATCCCTGCAAATCTCGACTTGGCAAGATTCCATAGACTTGGCAAGATGACATGGAATATATAAACATATCTATTTTTTTTTATTGCTTAAGTGGATTGCAAACTTGCACCAGTTGCAAGTTTGCAATCCGTTTTGTTTTTTGTTTTTTGTTTTTTTTAAATAATTTTTTTAAATTTTATTGTTTTTTTAATATATTTATTTTGTTTTGTTTTATTTATTTATTTATTTGTTTCGTTTCTTTATTTTGTGTTCTTTACTTTTTAAATTTTTTTTTGATCCTTTATTTATTTTGTTTTGTTTCTTTATTCATTTTGTATTGTTTTTATTTTGTAATTAGTTTTTTATTATTATTTAAATAATTTTTTTATATTTTACTCGGTATTATATTGTATTGAGTCTGACTTTATTTTGTATTATATATAATAATTGAATTATTAATACATAATATTTTCAAGAGATATGGAATTGGTTTGGTGGAGATGAAATAATGGATTTAATATATTTAAATATTTTTTAGCTTCAATATTTATGCACTTCAATTTGTAATATCTTAAATTTTAATCATTTCAATGTATTCGAATTTGTACTTTGTTTAATTTTAATGCCTTCAATTTCATACTTTGTTAATTTTAATCATTTTAATTTGATTTTGTACTTTTTAATTAAGTTGTAGTTTTCGATTTGTAACATTATTTTATTTTAATTTTTTACATAATATAATTTCATTTTTTATTAAAAACTAATTATATACATAATATTTCAGTTTTGTTATTTTTAATATTTTATTGTAATTTATATATATTGATAAAAAATAATAGTTGTGGAGATAAATTAAGATTTATTGATAAAAGAATACTTTTTTTTTTCTTTTAATGTGACGTGAAGGTCAGATCACTTTTGAAAGTGTGAGAGTAATGCAAGGATGTAGGAAAAAATAATAAAGGAATTGCAAATTTAATGATGTGGAAGTTGGATTGACTTTTGAAAGTGAGTATTGCAAGGATAAGGTTGCCTTAGACAACACTCCTTGATTTACTTGATATGATAACGCCTAATTAGGTTTATAAAGTTCCGAGATTGTCTTGCTTGTCAAGCAAAAAATGTTGTTTGTTTGTTTGTTTTTTAATGAGATTGCCATGGTAGGTTTAGGGTGCATTTGAGAGAGTATTAGATGGTCTACAAAAATTTAGTTCATCCGGGAGGTGGTTTTTCCCGGCCAACTTGTCACATGGTTTGGTACTAGATGGTACTGCATTGGATTGGGAATTTGTTGCTGCAGCCTTCCACTTAAGAAGGAAGTGTTTCTCCCTCTCTGTAATAACCTTTGGTTCCATTGAGCGGTCATTCCAAACCATGTCATTTCTAACTTTCCAAAGGCTTAAGCAAAACATCACACAACTACAATAGACTTACTTCGTGCTTGGCAAGTCGATTGCCTTGCCCAGCCAAGCGCGAAGTAAGTTTATTGTAGGAAGACAATTTGTGACAGCCTGTCAGAAAAATACTTTTACCTTCAAGGGATTTTAAGTTTTAAGAACCATGTCCAGCATTTAATCTCAAGAGTCTTGCATGTCTCCCAATAGATGTTTATAGCAACTTTTAAGAGTGAGGATTCCACTATCATCTCCAACCCAAATGTTTTTATCCTCTCTTGCCTCCTTAGGGAGGGGGATACTAATCTCTTTGGCCAAATATGTCTCTTACAAGTTACAACCTCAACATCCCATTCCCTAGTGTCTCTCTTCGTAATGCTGCCACTCGTATGAAAAATGACTTTTGGAAGTTATTTTTAAAATTTTCTCATGTTTGAATATTTTAAAAAAATAGATTAAAAGAAAATATTAATTCTGGTCAATAAAACAAAAGACTAAAAAAAAGCTCAATTTAGTAAAAAATATCTTTCTAAGAAAAAATGATAGTTTTAGTCTATTAGTTATGCCTAAATTGTAGACTCAGTCCATAAATTATTGCTCCATACACCGTTTTCCATTTAATTATGTTGAAAGTGGATGTTTCATCCATTACTTATAAATTTTTTTAACATTGAAAATTTATTTTGATTTGCTAAATTATTAGAAAACAAATTGGTCATTTTTCAAGTGAATGTTGATTACACGAGAATACTTTAGTTTAAAATTTAGGCATAATTAATGGACTAAAACCGTCCCCTCTCTCTCTCTCTCTCTCTCTCTCTCATGCAAAGGAAATTTAAAAAAAAAATGCCAAGTCATCATCCAAGTCAACATGCAACTTACTAGATGAGGTGTTAATATGCTATTAGGTGAAATTGTATACATTTGGAGTGTTGAGTGCTTAATTGCACCTTTTTTTTTTTTTCATTCCACGACCAAATTGCACTTCCATGTTTCGTTCTGACCAATTTGAACCTTATTCATTTTTTAATTAAGTCTACAATTTAGGCATAACTAATGGACTAAAACCATCATTTTTTTTTGAATTCTTTATTTTCTCATATTTATCCTATCTCCCATCTTTTTTTCAAACTAATTTTTGAATTATCATTATTACCATCACTACCACCAAACTGTCACAACCACGAACACGACTAACATCAACACGACAACACTACCACCACACCAACACCACACCACCCAACCAATACCACCACAACCACCAATGCAAGTGCACCACCACCATCACTGCCACACCACTATCACCACCACCATGTATTATTATTATTATATTATTATTATTATTATTATTATATAAATAATAATATGTTTATTTTCAGGAAAATGAACCAAACAAAAAATACAATTTCTTAATTTTCAACAAAAAAAATTTTCTGATGTTCAGTTAAATTTAAAAAAAATAATTTATTTTTTTTAAAAAAAATTCATTTTTAAAAGTTTTCGAACCAACCCCAAATAACCTCTTGAAACCCTAGAATTAAACGGGAACTCACAGCTCTGTCAGTAAAGGGACTAAGTATGCCTCAATTCAGATAATTAGATATTTAGAGGGCAACATTTATCAGAATTAAAAATAAGGGGTGGCATTTATAATCGCGTAATAATCGGTTAAAATTACAAAATTTTCCTCTTTTTTTTTTTTTTCTATTTTTATTTTGTGACGTGTAAAATATATGTTTTTTTTCACGCCAGTATTTTAGTTCTTACTGGGAGACTGAAGAGCTGAAAGTTGAAACGAATGCACTATGGACCATAAATCACTACAAGAAGATATAATCTGCTAAAAAGCATAAAAATCACTTCACACTGCTTATCGCCTAAGCTAACTTCCACAGACGCATAGCATAGTGAGAGAGAGCCCAACAGAAATGGCCCCAAAGAACTCTTCCTTCAAGGCATGCCATTGCCGCCCCACATTCCTTTTCTTTTTTAGGAAATAAAGAATCATATATATAATCTCATTTTTAGCTGACGGTTATTGTATAATCTCTAAATAGATAATCACCGGGTTTTGCTTTTGTTTTTGTTTCAGATAATCTTGGGTTCGTCTTCATTTGCTCGCCGGAAAATTTTGGCTGAGATGGGGTACGAATTCACGGTCATGGTATGCTCCGCCTCCATTTACCATTTTGTGTGCCTATCTGAGAATTGCTTTACACGCACATGTATATATCAATTGTGTATTGTGAAATAATTTTAGTTATTAAAATTGGGGATTTGATTTTAGTATAATGTGGTTTAGATTGCTGATATAGATGAACAAAGCATAAGGAAGGAAAAGGCAGAGGAACTGGTAGTAGCTCTAGCTGAAGCCAAGGTACGAGGAGGATAAACCCATTCTCATTTTCAGTGTGCTTATTTACTTGTCAAGAATTTGGGGAAAAACAAATAAAAAGAAAAAGAACAAAAATGTGGTGAGTTTATTAGCACTTGCATCCGGAATTACTCCTGAACTAAGCCGTTCTTATTAGTGAAATGAGCAGAAGCTTGCAAGGAATGCATAAATTTGTTTGGTTTTTAGTTGTGACTTGTGAGATTATTTTATGACCAAGAAAATGCTATGGTTGCTTTCCCCTGAGCTAGTCAATTTGAGCATCATTGATATCCTATTTTTTTGTTTTAAATTTGTAGTACTAGATAGTTCGGATTGAATAAATTAAAGTGTATAGACATATACAGGAGAAGGTCCTTGCTACTGTGGATAATGATATTTTTCCCTACTAAAATACTCCCTAATGTTCACTTCTTGATGCGATAACATAAGTAAACACTTTATTTTCATTTGTTAGCCGTGCATTCTTGCTAAATGCTAAAGAATATCGTCCTGGCTTGTTTTGATTTTGCCAAAAAATACTCTGGTTATTGATTGGAGTAGTGTAGAATAAGAGTGGGCCCTCATTATCATTTTCTCTTAAGCTTAGTTAATAAACAACAAAGGATTCTGATGCTGACATTTGAATAGTTCTCCATTCAAAGTTGATGAAGACAATCTCTAGATTTGGTGGGATGAGTGGTTCTGGAATTTGATTCTTGCCAACTAATTAATATCTCTGACACATTTTAATTAGGTTCATGTGGTTCTTTTATCCAATATTCTTTTTGAGATTATATGTTCATTTATCATGCGTTATTATTTAGAATGCAATTGGTACTAGCACCTTGATTTGTTTGTCTTAGGCAGATGCTATCATTGAAAGGCTCAAGAGTACTGGTGAAATGAAGGAAATTCTCGGACCTACACTGTTAATTACTGCTGACACTGTATGTTTTCTGTCATTCTAGTTTTGACAGTAGGATATCGGGCTTCCTCATTTTGCATGACAAACGTTTTGAATTGCATAATAGATGTTTGAGATCATAACTCTCAGATAGCTAGTTTGTTGTGTTCTATACTTCTATGCGTTTTGGCCCGAAGAACCATTTAAAGTTCATCTCCTGCAAATGTTGTGCTTTCTCTCTCACATGTCATTCTTGATTATATGGCATGCTGCACCCAAGTACCTAAACATTTGTTTAATTCTGATATTTTATTGGTTTGTTGAAGAATTGATTTCTAAGGCTATGACTTACATGCATCTGATGATATCAAGGTGGCGGTTTATGAAGGAGTCATCAGAGAAAAGCCATCAGGCAAGGAAGAAGCACGCATGTTCATCAAAGGTTTGCTAATTTCACCTCTCTATCAAATTATTGTTTGCGAATAATGTTCTATTGAATGAATCTCATTGTAGGGTATTCCGGTGGTCAAGCTTCTGTAGTGGGATCTGTTGTAGTAACCAACCTCACGACTGGCAAAAGAAAAACGGGGTGGGAATTGTCTGAGGTATATCTTTTTTCCATTTTAATTGGGTTGTTTATTGATGAAACATGACCAATCAGCAGGGCCGACACAGTACATTATCTCTAAGGAACAATTCAATACTAATGTAACTTTCTTTTACTAGAAAATGGATGCGCTATTAACAGAAGTGCTAGTTCTGAGTTTTCATGATCAAATGTTTCCTTGCCTCCTGCACGAGCTGTCATTTTATGTATTATTACATGGTTGTCGTTCCGTAATCTTAGATTTTCGCAACTTCACAACATTATTGCATCTCGAAGATGAACGTTTGCCACATATCTATAACTGTAGGTCTATTTCCACGAGATACCAGATGAGGTGATTGATGACCTGGTAGGTAAAAATTCTAGTGTGTACATAGCGAACACTACTTTCACTGCTCAACATAAATCATTAACTATTCATGCGTCTTTTCCTAGATTGAGGAGGGAATAATACTCAACGTGGCTGGCGGTCTAATGCTTGAACATCCATTGACATTGCCCTTTGTTGACACAGTGGTTAGTCTATTACCGAAGACTCTTCCTCTCTTTATTGTTCCTCAGATATGCATATTGAGAGAAGATTTTACTAGCATTATCATCACCATTTCTGCAGAATTATTTGCTCATCCATCCTTGTTTAGTATGTGCTGTTTTTGTTGGCGGCTGAGTCTCCTAGGATCTATGAGATGGGTTGGGTCAAGATTGAAATGGAATGCTTATGCTTGAAATGTAATGCTTAGGCTAGAAAATGTAACTAATAAGGAATAAATTATTTGTCACTTATAAGGAAAAATATAATATTTTTGGGGAAAAATGTGAATATGTGATATTTTTAAATCAAAATGTAATATTAGGGGTTGAAGAGTTACTTATGAGGAAAAGTATAATACGTATGAAGGAAGTGTAATACTTATAAAGTCCCGACCCATCTCAAAGACGAGGGTCTGTGAAACGGTCTCATAGGAGATTATTGCCTTTGTTGGAACTCTTACTAAGATGGTTGCTCATTATTTGCAGGTTGGAACTGCAGATCATGTCATGGGACTTCCAAAGGCTCTCACTGAAAAGCTCATTGAAGAAGCTCTCTGAGCCTCACTTTTTTACTTTGTCCCTATTTTAAAAAAAAATTGAAATACCACAAAACATTATATGGAGTCAATAAAAAGATTCAAATTACATTGTGAGTTTGAACTCATTTTGCTAGAAGAGTTTTAAGATTTTCATTAACCATAGCTTGTGAAGGTTTATGCAACATAAGTTTCAGAATCAATGCTAGAATTTTTTAAATTTTAAAAATTTAAAGAGAAACTATAAATAGAAATTCATTATATTTTTAATCCAATATAAGTTTTGCAATATTCAATTTCCTTCTTTTGGGCTATAGCTAAAAGCAATAAATAAAATCCAAAAGTGAAACTAATATTCAAATTGACCGCTCGTGGTCCTTCCACTTTCAAATTAAAAATTTAAGACTAAACATGACAAAATTACTATACTCGGAGAGTCCAAATGGTATTAACTCTAACCAAAAATAATTTGCAAACTATTCTTAAATAAAAACAACTAGCATACTATTATCAAATTTTGTCCACTTTCTTTACTCTTTTTTTTTAGCATGTGCTCTCTTTATTTTCTTTAACATTTGCTTATAATTTTTAGATTCAATTTCTTTTTTTTTTTTTTTGCGCGCGCTTTATAATACTTTTTATATATTTTATATACTAACAAAAACTAAATTACAAAAATTTAAATTTTAAATAATAGAATGACGAGTATCTGATCCACAGAGTTGATTAGTTACAACTTATCACATTTAAAAATAGGCGAGGTATTTGCAAAAATGTAAAATTGCTAAGGAAATAAAAAAAAGACAACAAAAAAGGTCCCACCGAGATTTGAACTCGGGTTACTGGATTCAGAGTCCAATGTCCTGACCACTAGACCATGGGACCTTGATGCTAATGCTCTGACCAATATAATTTACTCTATAGGTTGAAGTTTCATAATTTATAGGGATCTAATTTAATGTATATTTTCATTGGTTGAATAATATAAAATCAGTAGTACTAAAAAAAAATACTTTTTAGTTATGAACACATATTTTATTGTAATACAGTTAGTAGTATTAAAAAGAATACTTTTTCTTTTTCTTATTTGAATTCAAATAATAAATTTTTTTTTTTTGAGAAATCAAATAATAAATTTATATGTTTACTACTAGTGTTGATTTATGATTTTTAGAGTGAAATTCAAAGAAAGACAATTATACTACTAAAATTATAAGTTGATTGTAAATTACATAGTCTTAGTTTTTTATTTCAATATGTTCTCAAATATTTACACAAAATGCATTTATTTAAATTTTTGAGTTACGATTTATTGAAATAAATAATACTTAATATTTAGATTCAATACGCACACATGTACATATATATAGATAACTCGGGTTCGGTTCTCACATGTGACAATTCTTCTTGAGCCAACTCCTGTGCCTCTCGGAGTGAGCGGGGATTAGTAGGATAGACCCGGACCGTTAAGTGGACGGAGAAAGACTCGGAACACCTCATGGGTTTACACACAAAAAAAAAAAAATAAAAAAATACACACATATATAGAGATTGTTAATTGAAATCTAAATAACTCCATTAAACACTTTTTGCTAAATTTATTACTATAAAAAATTATATGTTTTGAATTATACAAATTACTTTTTTCTATTCCTTATTATTTTAAAACCTATTTCAATATAATTATCATTTTAATGTTAATTAGAAAATATATATTAGGCGCTCACTTCATGCAACACATGTATTGTTACTAGTATATGTCATGAATTATGTGAGAATGATTACATTGGTGTAAAAATGAGAAATGATATAAATCGTGCAAATCAAGTCATTAAATAGACTAAATTTCTAGTGTGACAATTTTGTACTTTTTAATAATTCAAAATATCACATTTTATTATGTGAAAAGTGTATGCACATTAACATAACTTGTACATTTTGTATTTTTATTGGGAAGTCCTTTTCACACCATATAGTCATAAATCTATATAAAAAATTTCAATAAAAAGTTAGAATTTATACAATTTAAAAACAGTGAAGGAAAATCTTAATAAATAAATAAATAAATACAGAATTACAATGAAGGGAAAGAATCTCAAAAAAAAAAATGTATCTTACTAAGAAAAAAAAAAAACTCATGCTTAAGTCTAGCTAGGCATGAACACAAAATATGTATCCACCCACGTGTAGTCTCGAACTTGCTCCACGAGTCTATGCACAAACATCAACGCTTGAAATCCCACCACTGCCTACTTGTCATTGTCCAAGAAATGACCTATGTCATGTCGACACCTACACGGCCATGGATGGCCACACCATGGCCAGCGACATGATCTGCGTGGGGCGCCCAGCTGGTTGCGTTGTGACTTGGCATGCCACCTCTTCCCCCGTTGGTCATCACTTCCTTAGCCCTTGAACTCACCTCCCTAATTCACGACATCACTTGCCTAGCACATGACACCACCGCCTTAGCCATTCCATGCTTTTCTACTCCGATCCCTTTAAAGCCAATCAATTATTCTTTCACGCACATTATTATATACTACTCAGACTTAATTTCATACCGTTGTATTACTCAGCTTCATGAACCGATTGAGAGACTATGACCACTCGGCCCTGACTGCTCCATCATATATTCATATGTAATGTATGTTCATAACATAACATACAACATATTAATGTAAAAAAGAAATAGGAAAACTCTTTGACATGCAGGTTATTATACATTTATATTGATATACATAATGTATGTATGTGTCTAGGCCGGGTACATAAAAGCAAATGAGTTATTATTATATAAATAAAATAAAAAGTTAATGGAGCATAAGTAATATAAAATGAATTGATGTGGAGAGAATTATGAGGATCAGAAAAAAGGGGAGGAATTTGAGGTTTCCTTTGGGCACAAGGCTACAAGCCCTTTGAGGGGACAATTAGAGGTTACAGTTTATTCTTTAGAGGTAACTTGATGTTGACCAGATCTTCACTTTCCTTTCCATCATACAAACTTCACTTCACTTCACTTCTTCACTACCCTATCTTTCCTTCTCTCTCTCTCTCATTAAACATACATAATTTGAACAAGTAATATTTTTCTTAAATGGTAACATGCTTTTATTTATAAATTTCTAACTAAGTTTATAATAATAAGGGTTGAAACTCCACGACAATTACAAATCATAATTTTGTTTAATTCAATATTATAAAATTGATCAATTCACAAATGACCAATATAATATTAAAGATCAAATTGTTTATGATAAATTTTATTAAAAAAATAGAAAAGAAAAACATTTTTCTTAAAATTTGAATGTTTTAGCTTATAGATTTATAAGTAGGTCAATTAAATACAACATCTTTTTTCTTTTCCTTTACGAATAAGTAGATCAACCACACCAATCCATAGATAACCTAGTCCCCACTGGCAAGCAAGACAAAAGCTACAGAGAGAGAGAGAGAGAGGGTGACTAAAAAGAAGGTAAGCTTAGAGAGAGAGAGAGTGAGATTCATTCCAGTTGTATCTCGTTACTTTTGAGGAATGTTTGTGTCTTTTTTTACTAGAAGTTCTCGAACACTGTTTTGTTCTCTTCGTAGTCGTCCAACGTAACAACAACCCATTCATTTTTTTATATATAAAAATAATCCAAATTCTTTTTCGATCATCATATCACCTTCAAAATCTCTCTCTCTCTATATATATGCTCGATCCGTCCAATTAACACATTTGCATGCATGCACGCAATAGCTTCGAAAATATTAATATTAATAATTTGGGCGGCTCGTGGATTTATGTATGGCTAATGATTAATCCTTTTGGGTGGCTGGCTAGGATTAATGTATGTATGTTAAGCTAATCAAGGTTGATATATGCAATATTTGGAGAATTGGTCCACCAACTTGGTCTCGGGTCCCACCAAATCCAACCAACCACCTAACATCATCATTCTTACTTACAATCTATATATTGTGTCATGTAGTAATAATATATATGTGTGTATCTGGGAGAGTATAATTTGATTGTTGGTATGAGGAGGCATATATAGGTATTATAAAAACATACAACTTTATTAAATAATATAAAATTAAATACTGTGGAGACACCATAGGACTCTATTTTTCAACAAGTAATATAGAATCAATGCATTTAAGGTCATGATTAATAAGATAAGATCAAATTAGTAATATGATATGTATTGGTAAAACTCAGACATAACAAAGTTAATTGTACTGTTTAACCAACTTAATTGGGAGAAAAATTGTCCATATACTAATATATATAACAATTTATATTAAAACTTGTTTGAATAATTAAAAATATAATTTGACACGATAATATTGAAGGAATCAGATTGCCAGAACTTATGTGTGGGTTTACAAAAAGTTGTTTGTTCTATTGTTGGTTGCATGCATTTTCAAATTCTTGTTTGCTTGATATTCCATCTTCAAATTATGTGTGCTGATCAACGAACTTAATTAGTAGCTAGTTCACTCTCTTGAGAAAGTGGTAGGCTTTGAAATTGGACTCAGATTGGTGTTTAATTTTTTAATATTCCCGATTGTATTTGTAGCTTACTAATTAATACCAGTGATGTTTTAAAAAATAAAAATTGACACAAAAAACTTTATAATTAAATATTAATTATAGTAATCGGTACAAATTATGAAATATATAATGTGATTGAGATATATATAAAATATAAAATATAGTGGTTGGGCATATATTGGAGAGAGTGTGGTGGTCGTCCCGTTTGTCCAACAAAGGTAAGGGAGATGCCAATCTCTAGACTAGAATTGAACATACACCTTCTCTCTGATTCTTTTACCTACTGTGTACTGTTTGAATCTTATAATCGAATCCACCCACATATTCCACTGCTCTTAATTATTTACTGTTTATGTGTTTTTTCCCCTTTTTAATGTTTTGTATATTCCAAACTTGAGGTTTGGACCACCATGATGATGAGTACTAATGGGGTTACTTTTTCTACATTGAATAAAACATTTTTCATTATTATTATTATTATTATTATTATTATTATTATTATTATCTAATTAAATTAATTTCATTTTATCATCCTATTATATAGTGATATTTATATTTTGATCTAAACTATTTTTTAATTATATTTTTATCTCTCAATTTGTGTAATTTAAAACATCTGAAATTAAGGATGGACGTTTTGAGAATCCGTTCTTTTCTCCTTTTTTTTTTTTTTTTCGATTTCGTTATTAAAAAAACTGATACCATCCAGTTTAACATTATATATAGTTTGGTTCACTTTCAATTCTGTTTGAAAAAAAAAAGTTTGGTTTCGGTTCAGAATTAGTTCGATTCAATTTAAGAACCTCAATTTTCAACATTTCCTAATTTTTCAAAAATACTACCAAACAATACATATTCACATAGTCCAAATCTAAAGTCTAAACTTTATATAACAAAATAGCAAACCAAAGTTCAAACACACTGCTAAGTACTAATTACTAAACATCATTTGACTTTTTTGCCCAGCCGACTTCAGTTGGCTCACTTGGAATGTTTTGTTGACAAGATGGGGGAATCATCCATCTGTATATATAGTTAATGTTTGGAGAACAAGTGTCAAATAATGTATAATTTCAGCTACAAAATTTCATCGAATGCTACTAGAAATTAATCAAAATTAGAATGATATTGAGGCACATTAATTTCATAGAAACGTGAAATTAAGGAAAATACTGAATATTGTAAGAATAACTCAAGTTAGAGATAATCGTGAGGCAAAGAACAATTGCGGCAAACAACAAAACTACAAAGTAGAAAACAAGCCATAAAGAAATCAAATAAAATTTTTAAAGAGAGATACCGATGAGAATATGAGTTGAACGTCGGAGCAGGCAACAAGGGACTTGGATTTACTTCTTTTTGTTGTTATTGTTGTTGTTGTTGTTGTTGTAATGGTATTCGGTTTAGTTTTTACCGAACCGTTCGGTATACAAGAATCCATCACCGTTCGATTGTTCAGTGTATTACTGAACCCAACTAATTTGGTTCGGTTATGAAAAATCGAACCGAATGTCTCACCCTTGTGGCCCTATCTGAAATATTCTGATATAAAAAATGTGTGGTATGTTAATGAATTAAATGTGGTATTATATCTTGCTTTACCCAATATTTTCAAGTACAAATTCAAAAGTAATTATAAAATCTCTTGATTATTGACAATGTGACTCAAACATTGAGCATGCAAGATTAGCAACTAGGTTGTAACCAGCTAAGCTAATCCACCTTATCTGTTGTGCAAGTAGAAACAATAAACAATACTTATTAGTAAATGAGGGCTAAGCAGTGACATGTGGCAACCTATGGTGACGATATATGAGTGGATGGACAGAGTTGATCGAAGCATGACAACAATTCTTTTTTTTTTTTTTGGGAAGAGACACTATAAAAGGGTGCCCTTGTCCCCATTCTAACATTATCAACATCCTTATCCAGACCCATAGTCCAATGGATCATACTTATGTCTTCCTACCACAACACTCGTGTTCAAATCCTACTATATGGGAAGGATTTCTCAAGGACTAAAATCAAGGCCTGGTCTAATTTGGGTTCGGGCCCTTATTGAGCTAATGACTTATTATTATTGATAGAGTAAATACGCAAATACGGTCAGAAAATACTCTTTATTAATGAATGGATCGAGTACAATGTATACCCTAATGGAGCCCGGTCAACGTGGTAGTGGGTCAGAGGTTCCCGAGCTACTTGACTATAATATCGAGGACAACCAAAAGTCCTCCTAACGACATTAAATGTGGCATAAATAGGCTGCTAGGGGACAAGCACTGGGCCACCGACATGGCGGCCGCGTGGCGGGCATGCACAGGCCCAAAGGCGAGCCCCGTACCCGAGAGCCAAGTGTCACAACGTCAAAGGGTTTAAAATTTGAGGAATATGCATGAGAATTGTGGTAAACCAGTTCATTACGAGCTCTAAGGTCGGGACCCAAATTGGCCTCGGACTGGTGCTTGAGGATCGGGAGAGTCGGACAGACGTATAACTAGAGTAGACTGGTTTGTTAAAGTAGACCAGGGGTAGAACGGTAGGTCGGGAAATAATCCCTATCAACTAGCCCCCCAGCCCAGTCTCTGACGATACTTGGGATGGAGGAGGTCGGGGTGCTTGTCAAATCGGACTGTGGGCACGTACCAAGGGCATGGAAAGGTGACGCATATATGACGTACTCATGACCTCAGGCGCCGAGACACGTGTCACGTGCAAGGAACTCCTCGGGATCGGTGCTAGGGTTTTGGGATTCGAAGCGTCGCGTTCTCCCTGCGCCATCTACGGCAGACCGGAACATTTCGAGCTACCCCTAAATCGCCGCAACAACTTTACTGGTTCGTGCTTCTGAACAGTGGTTACCTTCTTTCGCAGGTATGCCTTTCCCGATCCTTAGCCCTTTAATTAAAAATTTTACACAGGCTTATGTATGGGTTTTAACATTTTGGGCTACTCTTAAACTGAGATGCCTTCCCTTACATGTGAGGTGAAGACATGATCGACTCCGATAGTCAAAACGCATCCACACGGAGCTACAGCGGCTCGGTCGAGGTGGGCTCCTTCATGGTGTCGTCGTACAGCTCGGTTAGCAACGCAATCGAGACGTATTCGGATGGACCGGCCAGACCTTCCCGACTTTCTGGTGACAACCCGGTTTACTGGGTGCGAATTTACTCCCCCCCCCCCCCCCCCCCC
>NC_044920.1:23418717-23540364 GCF_003576645.1 Ipomoea triloba
TTTCTGGGGGGGAATTTTCCCCCCCCCCCCCCCCCGCGACAGGGGGCTTCAATCCTTACTCTTCATTCTCTACAAGGTTCCAAACCTTTCTTCAACATAGGTGACAACGAGCCAGGCAGAGATAGAAGAGATCACGAGTTTTTACCCCCGTTACTAACCCCCGTCCCAACGGTCAGCACACTAAGTGGTAGGAGAGTGGCCAAATGGTTTGCTCCATTCACCTGAGTGGGGATCGAACCCCTAACCTCATGCTTAAGGGACAAGGTGTTGAACCACCATGCCAACCATGTTGGTTATATTATTTGAATTGATATTATCATTGTTTTTTCCTCGTTCTATTTATATTCCTACCTGATTTATAATGGGTCCAATCCCATAAAACAATCAAGTAATTACTAAGATTTTAATACCTATCCCAAAATAACATAACTAAAATTAAATACTCTTTATGTTGTAGAACTAAAATAGTTTGTCTAGATTCTAATGTTACTATCAATGTAGATAAACTCTCTAACTTCATGTTAAAGGTACGTCAAATGTTGTCTATTCAACAAAGAATCGGTCATTGTCAAATACTATTGTTGGTGATTGTTATTGCTATATAAAAATATATAATTATATTCATTTATATCGATGAATTTTTTTAAAACAATTACTAGTCGTCATAGTAAAGTAAATGAAAACGTGATCAAATTGGGGTGTCCATGTATCTAAGATTTCCCTTGTTATTTTTAAATGTAAATAAAAAATAATAATAATAATAATTGGTTGTGGATGGTATATATAGGATTATAGGAATAACTTTTGGTGCCTTTTTTCTATTCCAAGTTTCCATCTGAGTCAAAGATTGTTCTCTGAGGCCGCAAGGAAAACAGCTTGCTTTGATGATTGCATGTTACCCATTTTGATGATTACATGCATTCTTCTCTTTATTTTATTTTATTATTGTTTTGTCTTCCCTTTCTTATCCACTAATCTATCAAATTCTCACGACTTCTAATTTAATCACATTAATTTGTAAGTTTTAGTTTAAAGATTATCAATTTAATCTTCATTATTATTATTATTTTATATATAATTCAAAAATCTCCTGATATAGTGATGAGTGATAGTGGGTTATAGACATTTCTTTGTTGGGATTGACGAAGCGGTCCAAACATTGTAAAAACTAATGTATTATCAATCCTTTATATTTCACCCTAAAAATCATATTTTTAATAATGTATCTTGATATGACACTATTATGCATATTCTATTTTAAATTTAATTAATATATATACTTGTTATACCACTACTTATTTAATTAATTTAGAATGATATCAATTTATTCACGAGTAGCTAGCAAATTAAAATGTTTTTATTTTTAAAGTCTCATAAGTGTAATTGCTACATTTGTACGTAAAAGTTTAATAGTAAATTTATTCGGGTGAAATATTTAAAAAACAAAATGACATTTTTGTGTTTCAAATATGATTATGGAGTAAATTTAATTCATCAACTATTTATATTGTGCATAAAATTTTTTTTTGAATCAATGAATTTTGTCCTAGGATTACATTAAAATCCTAACATCAATCAGGCATATCAAGAGGCCAGGGACAATGGGGACAGTGGCCCCCTAACCACTCCCACCCATTATATAAGTGCGTGAGAGAGAGAAACGTATATATAAATTATTAGATGTTTATATAGCTTAGTTGGTTGTTCCTTAAAATTTGATATCATATATAATAAGATCAAGTCACATCATTTGAACGTCAATTTTACTAAAAAAATTTCTAAATCTACTCCTGACATCAATGGCTAAATTATGAATTTACAGGGCATTTGGTTGGGAAGAAGGGATTAAGATGGGAAAAAATTGTATTTAGTGAGAAAAGAATAAGGTATAAATAAAATAGGAATTCGAATTACATTGTTTGATATGGAGGAATTGAATTATTGACAATGTGAAGGGAAGAAGTGATATAAAGACTAAAATTTCATTTTGAAATTGAATTATTTCCTTTCAAAGTTCAATTTGTCGTTTTATACCAGTTGACTCATACTCTAGCTAATAGCGCGGGCTCTTAGTCTGTTGGGCGTTATTGGGGGACTTTCCCAATCCCCCTGACATGTTTGATGCAGTTTTTGAATTAATTCAATAATGACTTTATTCTTAAAAAAAAAAAAAGTAACAGCAAAAAAGTTATTTCCATATATTTTCCTTTCGATGCTATGTTGAGTTGGAATTCATAGGAGGACGTATGAATTTTAATTCAACACATTGAGAGAATTGCAATTTCGTGGAATGACAAATCTTTTAAACCAAACACAGTAATTTAAAAAGCTCAAAAAATTGTTACATTTCAATTTATGTCTACCAAACACATTGTTAGGTACTATATACTTTACAGTTATTCGTTATGGAATTTGTGTTTTTTTTTTTTTTGAATACTACTAACTCTATTACAATGCAGTATCTGTTCATAATTACTTTCTCAACCTATTGAAACGCAAGAGTCAATATTGACTCTACTGAAGCTCGAACTCACCACCTCCCGTTATGGAATTTGTTTTATTTATTAAACATGATATGGTCTTGAAATGATCGAATATTAGGCAGGTGACATCAAATAGGCTACGAATTGCAAGGTTTGAGACCCTACCGGACGCCTCGTGATCGGAGACGGCAGTTCCATGGAAGACTGTTCCCGTTAGTCACGTGGTCGGAGCTTCTTTTGACTGTCCAAAATCACCCTGTTCCTGTTCTCCTCTCCTACCAACAACTTTATTGTCCTCCAATACACTTATCCTCTGTGTAATCTCACTTATGTTTTTTCTAAATTCGACATAATCTTCTTCAATATTTAATTAATTTAGTACTGTTACACCTTTTGATTTTTATATTATTTAATTTATTATAAAATCGATAGATTTACAAGTAGTAAATTATTAGAAATGGTTAACTTACAAATTTTTTCTTATTAAATTAAATAACATCTATTTTCAGGGATAAATGTGAATATATGAATAATTCAGCTGAAAAAAGTGTTATAAGCCTATAATATAAGAAGAAAAATGTCATTTTCTCTTAGTAGATTATATAAAGAGGTTAATATTATATTAACAAGTGAATTTAGGAGGATAAGGTAATAAATATTATATTTTAGAAGTTTTTAGACATGAGAGTGGTGATTCGCAATTTACCATCTCTAATAATTATTGGGAAGAAATTTTGAGGGTTTAGAATTAGGTTGATGTAAACGAGAAACCTAATGTGCAACCGACAGATTATACCATGGACCAAGGTCTACCTTGCATTGTAGTTTATTTATACTTTGATAGGGCCTCACTTTTTTACTACAGGGCCACGCAAATAAAAAACCGGTCCTGTATAGACCCTGGTCTAAAAATAACATGCAGATTCTATATCTGTAATTGACACATTTTATACCTGCAATAGATAATTTTTGTACAAGTAATTATAATATTATGTGTCAATAATTATTAAGTTATTTATTTATATGTACAAAAACTGTTAATCGTAAGTATAAAATATGTTAAGTGGAAATATATCATTTTTTAATCAAAATTTAGGATGCAATATGAATTGAGTTACACTTGGGTGAGACCGTCTCATGGATCATTGTTCGTGAGACGGGTCGGGTCGGGTCAAAACACCATGCAAATGTCATACTTATATGTACAAATGTCATACTTATATGCTCAAATATAACACTAATCAATAATACAATTTTTGTTACTTATAAGAGAAAAAATAATACATTTTTCATAATAAGTAATGTTGACAAGTGCCTCTTACTTATAAGAGCAAATATAATACTTTTGAGCACAAATGTAATACTTTTAAATCGAAATGTAAAAGTATTACGTTTACCCTTATAAGTAACAAAAATTTTATTCCTGATTAGTATTACATTTGAGCATATAAGTATGACATTTGTGCATATAAGTGCTACATTTGTATCTTGACCCGACCCGACCCGTCTCATGGTGAGACGGTCTCACACAAGTTTTTGCCATTTGAATTATGGCATAAATATGGAGACCACTTGTCAGTTGCCCAATAGACTGTTACCTGAGGTGGGTCACTAAAATACACGAAAGTGGGCTCCCTCTGTCCCTCTCAGCTGCTGCAAAGAATCCAAAAGGCAGAGAATAAAAAAACGAAAATGATGTTCTAATTTGACGACACCCTGGCCCACCTCCAGTGCTGACTGGTCTTCCCCCTATGTTTTATCACCCTATAAAACCCCTCCACGCTTCTCTCTTCTCAACTCGCTATTTCTTCGATCTTCAATTCTCTCCCTTAGCTTCTCTCACCATTACCATACATCCTCATATCATCACTTCCCAGATTTCAATTCTGTATTATTAAAAATGATGCACAGGTGCAGTAGCAGCTGCTCTTGCGGAATGTACAACCAGAGCAGCAATGACTACTCTGCAGGATTCTCCATGTTCTTCTCCTCCCCGCCTGCTAATCAGAACCATCAGTATTATTATGAAGAAGCTCCGGATTATGATCAAAACATCTACTCTTCTTCTTCGTCTTCTTCTGTGGATTGTACTCTTTCCCTGGGAACGCCTTCCACTCGTCTCACTTCTGCCAATGAGAGGCCGCCCTCTGAATCCCGCCGCTCTTTATCTTCTTCATCCCACAAGTCCGCCCGTGGCGCCGCCGCCGCCTCCGACCCTCTCGTCACTCGCCGCTGCGCTAACTGTGACACCACCTCCACCCCTCTCTGGAGAAATGGCCCCCGAGGCCCTAAGGTACAAATCAGCCTAACTTGTCCATTACTGATCAGCTCAAACTAAAAAAAATTAATAGACAGAGAGTCAAATAGTCTGACCAATTTGACTGGGTTATCAGTTCAAACTACCAATGTTGATAGTTCTAGCTTCTAACGAGTAATGTAATGTTTTATGCTTATAACTAAGCAATGTGTTTGCGTGATTGCAGTCGCTCTGCAATGCGTGCGGAATCCGATTCAAGAAAGAGGAGAGGAGAGCGAGTGCGGCCGCCGCCGCTGCCGCGGCGGCCAACGGTGGCGGAGCGGGCGGAATGGACATGATGCATAACTCGTGGGCCCACCACACGCAAATGCCATACAATAATTACTCCTCGTCGGCGTACGGCAACGAGTACGGGTACATGGAAGACGACGACCGTGACTCCGCCTTCCTCTCCTGGCGTCTCAACGTGCACTGCTCGTAACCGGGCCCACCATGGCTGCACTGCACTGCAACCTCGTTATGCATGAAACAGGAAAAGTGAAAAAAAAAAAAAAAAAAAAAAAAAGGAAAATGCAAAGAATATTTGTTGTAGGTAGGAGCAGAGAGAGTGTGAGAGAAATGATTTTATTGATTTTGGAGAAGGGGGATGGGGGAGAGAGGAGATGTTAATTATGTTTTGGCGTGTAGTGATGGATTCTTGAGGGAGTACTTTTCCTTTCTTTTTAGGAGTAAGTTGATGAGAGTCAAGATGAAGATGAAGAACGACTACTTCTTTAACTTTCCACTTTGATGATGATATATATACACTTCCCTATTTATTGCTTTAGTTTCTGCTCCATGTCTCTCCACTTCCTATTATTATTTAGCTTACCTTATACTTTTCTTGGAATGTGATCTACTCATTTACTTTAGGTTTACTGAATATTCTCTCTACTCTTTCCATTCCCAAGAGATTCTTGCTTACACCCCACCCCCACCCCCAACACTACCCACCCTCATTCATATACATTTAGCTTATGTACTAGGCTTTAGTACTAGGCCCGGTCTAATATCATAATATCACACTTGAAAATTTAGCAAATTTTAATCAATGTAAGCATATTGATGAGTAAAGGCCGCATGGACAACTCAACTAGTTATAGAAGTAAAATTTGTCACAAGAAATTAAGAATTTGGGGTGAATGATTTCACATTTAGTCACAAGTAAAGGCCTTCTGACCGACTCTTTGATAGTGTTATTATTAGAGATAGAAAACAAGTAAAATTGTTAGAGAGTTGTTGGGTTGCTATTGATAAGAGTCACTTAATTTGGTTCATATTCACCAATAGGTTAATTTTTGCGTCAATTGGATAGTATCAATAGCGTATATTAACTTTGGGTCATGGACTCTATAAGGTTGCATGGTCTCATGTTTTGTGGTCTTTAGGTGTTTGTACGTTCTTCCTGCATGGTATCCAAAACAAAAAGGAAAAGGAAAAGGAAAAGGAAAAGAAAACAAGTAAAACTATTAACACAAGACCACAAGTAATGATGAAAATCATGATTGTGTAGACCATAAATAATAAAAAAAAAACACATTATTTAAGTACTGATAATATATATTCAATACTTTTTCTTTTACTGAAGCAAAAGTTAATTTCGTCTTCACTAAGACTATGAGAGTGCAATCGGGTGCCACTAAACTACAAGGTCTTGACACAAATAATGTATTTTTAGTATATTAAAAATGTATTTTTTATGGTACATAGAGTGGTCCACATAATAGTTTGCCTAATGATGATCATCTAGACATGTGCTACTGTTGAGGTACGGATGGTCCATAATGGGAAGTGGGCCACAAGTTCAAACAATGGGCCATAAGAGAAGTAACCCAATAGAAAACAGGGAAACCCCACATGGGTATGGTGTAGGACCATAAAAATATAAGTATGATAATGTGATAGTAACCGAATTGAGGACAGTCAAAACACTTTTGGATGATAAGCAACCACCAAAGTGAGGCATTCAACCTAACCTATATGCTAAGCATTGAAGAGTGCTACACGAATCACAATATCACATTGCCATAACGACTAAACTACTTTACACAGAATTGCCACCTAAAAAGGAAAGTTAAGCATGCCTTTGTCAACACTAACTTGTAGACCTTTATATTAACAAAAAAGAAAATAGGAATAATTAGGGGTGGAATTTTAGTTTGGGTTACCTGAATCGAATCAAACTGAACCAGTTCGGTTTTGATTTATTATTAAAAATTGATCGATTTTATATTTTATAAACCGAACAGGTTTGATAAAGTGAAGATGTTGATTTAGGTTGAATTTATTTTGGATTCAGAAATTTGAAATATGCATTGTTAACTTGTTGTTTAGATCTTGAAATTTAAATTATTAATGAAAATAAATAAATAATTATGTGCACAAGAAAACTATGAAATGTTCAGATTCTCATATCGAACCGAAATATGAATCGCACCAAATCCAAACTAAAATCGAACATTTTCAAACCGAACCAAACTAAATTTTTCCGAAATGTCCACCCCTGATAACAATGGTGGAAATTAAATGATGTTTGCATGAATGTAAGGAATTTACAAATTGGTGCTTAGGTGAACAATGGTTCAAAACTGGCACACTAGTGACTGTACGTTGTCATGCAATGGACTATATCTATGATGGTATCAAGTGGCTCTGTTGAAATACTAGAGAATTTCAATACGTTAAACTTCAAGACGTGGAAGCAAATGATAGTATTCTACCTAACTATTCATGGCATTGCTAGGTTCTTATTGAGAAGGTTCCTGATGTGAAAGAAGAAGAGATGGATGTGCAAATTTTTAGTGCAATTGAAGCTTAGAAGCATTTTAACTTCTACCAAAATTATGTATTGATCAAGCTGCATAATTTGTTGTACAATGTATACAGCAAATCGAAAACAATTAAAGAGACGTGAGAGTCTTTGGACCATAAATATACAGTGAAGGTTGATTCTTGGACTATAAAATGGTAAATTCCAAAATGCGTTTTAAGTCAAGTTGAGAATATCTAGATAATCTTCAATGAGACGATTCATGACAAGGCATGGTTGTGAGTAAAACATTTCAAGTGGCGGCTATTATTCACTTGTCGCTTCCAGCATGGAAAGACTTAATAACTACTTAAAAGCATAAACAGAAGGAAATGAATATGGGGTAGTTGATCATCTAGCTTAGGATTGTAGAGGATAACAGAAAAGTGATGGGAAGGTTCCCATTCCCAATGGCACCAATTAAAGCCAACATGGTGGTGGAGCATGATAGCGCTGCAATAACTCCAAGAAAGTCAAGTCGAAATTTAGACCAAAATGAGTTGTTTAAAAGAAGCAATTTCATGAAAAATGTTTCAATTGTGGCAAGATTGGTCACAAATCTTTTGATTGTATGGCACCACAGAAGAAGAAGAATAAATCTTCTGAAGCTAACATGGTGGAGGATAGTTAAAAGAATTATTGAAGTTCATTAATTGATTGTTATCTACCTTCGAGACTACTATTGGTGAGAATGTATAGATAGGTAACTCTACTCAGTATGTTGTTGAAGATATGTGTAAAGTAGTTCTCAAGATGAGCTCTAATTAAGAAAGAACTAACTCTTAATTATGTACTTTTACTTGATATACGAAATAATTTAATTTATGGTTCATTGTTGAACAAGTTTTGCCATTCATATGATTTTTGAGTCAGATATGGTACTTTTGTCTAAGTCAAAGATGTATGTTGACAATGACTATGTAACATATGAATTTTTTAAACTCAATGTAATGATTGTTGTCAATAAGAATAAAGTTATGTATGCTTACTTGCTCGCGTTTTTCAATCTGTAGAGTATATATTTTTAGTGGTTATGCACATAAAAGTAAGAATTGAGAAATGCATTGTTCTTTGTAGATTCATTTTGTGCAGGTCAATGAAGGACCTAGTACGTCAAATCGAACATTCAACAATGCTATGGATAATGAGAGTAGGGGGTCTGAAAATGAACTTGAACCTGATCTTAAAACAGCAAATGAGCTAGGATTAAAAAATAATTCGGTCTATATTTTCTAACTTACTTCTTAAATTATGATTCAAATATTTTCACATGTTTATTAGAAAATTTATCAGATTTTCTAACTTGTTTGTTAGAAAATGTGCCTTAGACCTACGTGAAAGCAATAAATC
Organism: Ipomoea triloba; assembly: GCF_003576645.1. Classification (NCBI taxonomy): domain Eukaryota; kingdom Viridiplantae; phylum Streptophyta; class Magnoliopsida; order Solanales; family Convolvulaceae; genus Ipomoea; species Ipomoea triloba. The sequence continues at coordinate 23,427,656 of NC_044920.1, forward strand.
TATTGAATGTCCAACGTGGAAAGAGACTATTAAAGTGAAGTTGATTATATTTTACAGAATTAGTTGATCTTCCTTCGAGTTGTAAACCCTTAAGATCCAAATGGTCTTTAGACGAAAGAAAAATTAGATGGTTCTATTGAGAAATATAAGGCTAAACTTGTAATTAAATGTTACAAGCAACACGAGGGTCACGATTACTTCAATACATATTCTCCCTTAACGAAAATAAATGCAATTATGATGATACTTGACATCATAGCTTTGTGAAACTTTGAAGTACATCAAATGTATATAAAAACAACTTTCTTGAATGACAAGTTAGATGTGAAAATTTATATGGGACAACTTGAAGGGTTTATCGTTCCAGGCCATGAGAATAGAGTTTGCAAGTTGGTAAAGTCATTGTACGATTTGAAACAAACACCTAAACAGTGACACAATAATTTGACCATGTAATGATAACCAATCGATTTAAGATCAACGAAATTAACAAATGTGTCTACATTAAGCACACATTAAATAATTATGTCATTTTATGTTCATACATAGATGATATGTGCATCTTTGTTGCCACTTAATATTTTTTCTAATGTACATCTTTGTTACCACTCGATATTTTTTTCTAACTCCACCCTTGCTAGACTGGGTTTGGGCCATTTGGCCCTGCCTTTATGTAATTCTATGGTCTACATATTCATGTACTAATTAACCACAAATAATAATAAAAATATTAGTAACGACATCACTACAAGTTGACTAGAAGCCGCAGTTTCACCGGTAGGTTAGCAAATCTTAATAAAATTCAATATTATATTTGGAGCAGAGATTTGTTAGCGTTAGATTCACCAAGTAATTAAACAAATGGGTAGTGAAACAAGTTGTTTAGTTAACGTTGTTGTTGATTTTCTCAAAGATTGCATTCCCCTTCGCATGAGCCAATCAAGGGAATTGAATGACGTGAGGAGTAGGAAGTGTGGTTCATCAATACACAAACAACCTACCTTAATTAGTTTGTCTTGTTACATTCAATCAATTATTTATCAACCGTTTAATCATGTAGTTAAATAATTAAATTAAATATATGATTTAATTGCATACATTTTCATTGATTTAATTGGTTTGATAAGTTTAAACTCCAAACTTAATAATTTCTTACCGCACCAGATCTCACCATGATTCTATGATTAATAATTATTAATTATTTAATCATGTAGTTAAATAATTAAGCGGGTGTTAAATATAGTTTATAAAAGTTTACAAACAAATAAACAAATATAGTTGATAAGTTTACATCCTTCGCACCAGATCTCATGTTCTAAATCCAAAAATAATACTTCGTATATCAATAAGAACATGATTGCATCAATGTCTTCATAGTTTATAAAAGCAAACAAACAATTTAAAACCTAATAAACTTACCAAAAACATTACATTGTTATCGTAATAAATAATAAATTAATTATTAATAAAAATTTATAATAATAAAAAAAAACTTACAAATACTGTAAAGCCATAAAATCTTGATCTAACTAAATATAAAACATAATTAATTGAATAAAGTAGGTCGAATAGAAAACATATTATAAAGCATATCAACTAAGCTTGTTCATATTTTAGTAACATACATGTATATTACTTACTTATATGCAATAAATAAATATATATATATATATATATATATATATATATATATATATATATATATATATATATTGCATATATATATATATATATATTGCATATAGGAATGTGATTGGGTGCGGAGGAGGTCCCAGGTGAATGAGATTTGAGCTGTTGATCAAATCTAGATCAACAACTCAAATTAATGAAGAAAAAAAGCACGTCTTGAGAAGAAAGAAGCAAAGTGTAAAAATGATGCACCTTAATAAGTGTTACAAAGACGCACCTTAAGTAGTAAAATCACGCACCTTATCTTAAGTGTTAAAATAACGCATCTTAAGTGTTAAACGGATACACCTTAAACTTTGAAAAGACGCACTTTAAGCTTTAGAATGACACACTTTAAGTTTCAACAAATAACGCACCTTAAATTCTCAAGTGTATAACTGGCGCACCTTAAATTCGGAAGTGTATAACTAACGTACCTTAAGTGTTAAATTTGCGCACATAATAGGTTAACATCCTTCTTTTTGGAAGGGCTACAACAATGCCATCAAACCATATGAAAACTTTATAGCTATTTTTTAGAGATCATTTTTCAAAAAATATTTTTCTTATTTTGAAATAGACCCTACTATCAAATAAATTTTAAAGTTAATGTGTAACAGTGTAAGAATAAAAAAAATTTGGTTGTTGAAGGATTAATAAAAGTTACGCAAGCAAGCGGCAAGTAGTTGTGCTATTAGTAACTGATATTCATAGCTTCTTACTCTTTAAAACCTTCAATAATTCATATTTCACTCCCAATACTCACACAAACCATAACTGAAATTAAACAATAAACATGGTGAACTTTGTGGATGCTCAGAAGCCATTGTTGCACTTCGTAATGAAACTGGCCGGTGTTATACCTCATGCCGTCGAGATCCAGCCAGGAACCGTAATGAACTTCTGGGTTCCCATTAACACCGTCAAAAACCCCAAGAAGCGCAACAAAGCCACCACCGCCCCCACCTCCAACGCCGGCGTCGTCGCCGTCGACGCCAAACCATCCAAACCCGTGGTGGTTCTCGTGCACGGCTTCGCCGGGGAGGGGATTCTGACGTGGCAGTTCCAGGTCGGGTGGCTGAAGAAGTATGCCATCTACGTGCCTGACCTCCTCTTCTTCGGCGGCTCCGTCACGGACAGCGACGACCGGTCGCCGGCTTTTCAGGCGGAGTGTTTGGGCAAGGGGCTGAGGAAGCTCGGGGTGGAGAAGTGCACGGTGGTTGGGTTTAGCTACGGCGGCATGGTGGCGTTCAAGATGGCGGAGCTCTTCCCGGAGATGGTGGAGGCCTTGGTAGTCTCCGGTGCAATATTGGCGACCACTGAGGATATCATCACCCCCACGGTTAATAGCTTAGGATTCTCTTCTTCCTCGGAGCTGCTATTGCCTACCTCTGTCAAAGGTCTCAAGGCTCTTCTTAAGGTTTCTGCTTATAGAAAACTCTGGTTCCCTAATCGCCTTTACAAGGATTTCCTTGAGGTATAGTAATTAATATACTGGATTAAAGAGGTGTTTGGTAAATAGCTGTTAGCTGATTGGATCAGTGAATTTGACCAATTGATGATAACATTAGCTGATTGTAGAAAAATATTGTGTAAATTAGTTATTAGCTAATAGCCGACTACATGCGAAAAGTTACGCTAGGAATAGAGAATGAAGGTCCACGTAGTATTTTCCTTATTTGAATTATGATGGCAGGTGATGTATGGCAACAGGAAGGAAAGGAGTGAACTGCTAGAAGGCTTGGTAGTTAGCAACAAAGATATTACTATCCCAGCTTTTCCCCAGGTAGTCAACTACCTTTTTCTATGGTCCCGATATATCAACATCAGTGTCAATAATATTGAGTTGTTAATACAACACACCAAAAAATAGTATATATAACTATACATGATATTATTGACATCAGTGCTAATTGACACTATAGGAAAAATATTCCAATGTCTATATCCAAAATATCCCACAACCCACTNTATTGCATATATATATATATATATATTGCATATAGGAATGTGATTGGGTGCGGAGGAGGTCCCAGGTGAATGAGATTTGAGCTGTTGATCAAATCTAGATCAACAACTCAAATTAATGAAGAAAAAAAGCACGTCTTGAGAAGAAAGAAGCAAAGTGTAAAAATGATGCACCTTAATAAGTGTTACAAAGACGCACCTTAAGTAGTAAAATCACGCACCTTATCTTAAGTGTTAAAATAACGCATCTTAAGTGTTAAACGGATACACCTTAAACTTTGAAAAGACGCACTTTAAGCTTTAGAATGACACACTTTAAGTTTCAACAAATAACGCACCTTAAATTCTCAAGTGTATAACTGGCGCACCTTAAATTCGGAAGTGTATAACTAACGTACCTTAAGTGTTAAATTTGCGCACATAATAGGTTAACATCCTTCTTTTTGGAAGGGCTACAACAATGCCATCAAACCATATGAAAACTTTATAGCTATTTTTTAGAGATCATTTTTCAAAAAATATTTTTCTTATTTTGAAATAGACCCTACTATCAAATAAATTTTAAAGTTAATGTGTAACAGTGTAAGAATAAAAAAAATTTGGTTGTTGAAGGATTAATAAAAGTTACGCAAGCAAGCGGCAAGTAGTTGTGCTATTAGTAACTGATATTCATAGCTTCTTACTCTTTAAAACCTTCAATAATTCATATTTCACTCCCAATACTCACACAAACCATAACTGAAATTAAACAATAAACATGGTGAACTTTGTGGATGCTCAGAAGCCATTGTTGCACTTCGTAATGAAACTGGCCGGTGTTATACCTCATGCCGTCGAGATCCAGCCAGGAACCGTAATGAACTTCTGGGTTCCCATTAACACCGTCAAAAACCCCAAGAAGCGCAACAAAGCCACCACCGCCCCCACCTCCAACGCCGGCGTCGTCGCCGTCGACGCCAAACCATCCAAACCCGTGGTGGTTCTCGTGCACGGCTTCGCCGGGGAGGGGATTCTGACGTGGCAGTTCCAGGTCGGGTGGCTGAAGAAGTATGCCATCTACGTGCCTGACCTCCTCTTCTTCGGCGGCTCCGTCACGGACAGCGACGACCGGTCGCCGGCTTTTCAGGCGGAGTGTTTGGGCAAGGGGCTGAGGAAGCTCGGGGTGGAGAAGTGCACGGTGGTTGGGTTTAGCTACGGCGGCATGGTGGCGTTCAAGATGGCGGAGCTCTTCCCGGAGATGGTGGAGGCCTTGGTAGTCTCCGGTGCAATATTGGCGACCACTGAGGATATCATCACCCCCACGGTTAATAGCTTAGGATTCTCTTCTTCCTCGGAGCTGCTATTGCCTACCTCTGTCAAAGGTCTCAAGGCTCTTCTTAAGGTTTCTGCTTATAGAAAACTCTGGTTCCCTAATCGCCTTTACAAGGATTTCCTTGAGGTATAGTAATTAATATACTGGATTAAAGAGGTGTTTGGTAAATAGCTGTTAGCTGATTGGATCAGTGAATTTGACCAATTGATGATAACATTAGCTGATTGTAGAAAAATATTGTGTAAATTAGTTATTAGCTAATAGCCGACTACATGCGAAAAGTTACGCTAGGAATAGAGAATGAAGGTCCACGTAGTATTTTCCTTATTTGAATTATGATGGCAGGTGATGTATGGCAACAGGAAGGAAAGGAGTGAACTGCTAGAAGGCTTGGTAGTTAGCAACAAAGATATTACTATCCCAGCTTTTCCCCAGGTAGTCAACTACCTTTTTCTATGGTCCCGATATATCAACATCAGTGTCAATAATATTGAGTTGTTAATACAACACACCAAAAAATAGTATATATAACTATACATGATATTATTGACATCAGTGCTAATTGACACTATAGGAAAAATATTCCAATGTCTATATCCAAAATATCCCACAACCCACTCCCAGGGGTTTGGGGTGTGATAATTGAACATAATTGTTGAGTGATCTTTTAACATGTTGGTGGTGTCATTTAATAGAGAATACACCTTCTGTGGGGTGAGAATGATCAGATTTTCAAGTTGGAGCTAGCACAAGAAATGAAAGAGTAAGTTCCTAAGGCTATATATATGTAACACAAAATATTAAATAAAGAACAAACATGGTCAAGTTAATAGACTTTGTCAGTGCCCAAGAACATCAGATTGAAACCAGTTTCCACTTCAATGAAGTCTCCAAATAAACACAAAAAGGATCTACGAAGAACTACACATAAAACATGCCACCTATTATTCAGCAAAAAAGCTGAAGAGTATTGAGATTCTTTAAATACCAATGCTTTTAGCTTTACATGATGACAGGAAACTAGGAAGCAAGACGACGTTTCAAGGCATAAAGAAGGCGGGTCACCTGGTTCACCTAGAGCGGCCTTGCGTCTACAACAGGTTTCTCAAGCAGTTCCTTGCTTCCCTGTATGGCGATAAACCCAAAAAGTGACGATAAAACAACTACCAAGTAGCAACAATCTTCATTCATGAATTCAATGTTCAGTTTTTATCCCAGGCATATATCTATCATATTTATTCAAAGTTTGGGATATAAAAACTTAATTAAGGCTGCAAAGTTATAATGAATTGGATTTCTTTGCACACCTGACATAACAGAACATATTCACAATTTTGCACCAAATGCTGGCAGTATGATAGTCGATATATATTCAAGCAAAACTCGTCATCTGAAAGATGTTTGAATTTCTTCCAGTGTCTTTCCTTTAGTTTCAGGAACCCAGAGTTTTACAAAAACCACGGTGAAAGCTGACACTAAAGCATAAATGGTAAACGTTCCTGTTGAAAAGATAATAACGATATAGTACCTCATAAAATAAAGACAGAAGCTAGCACAAGACACAGAGAGAGAGAAGAGAGAACCTCCTTCACTCCAACTCATAAGCAAGTTAGCAGTCATTGTGACGCCCCATGCGGTTAGCCAATTGCACAGCGTTGCTACACTGCCACCGAGACTTTTAATGTTCACAGGCAGTACCTGGGATAACCATACTTAAAACATGTAAGCTATTTTCTAGTCATAATTACACAAGTCCTTATTCATATAATACGTTAAAGTAAACTACTTTAGTTTGAATATAGTTAGGCCATCAGCCAATCACCTTCATGCATAATTACTTACTTTAAGTTGTATTGAGTGCTTTACACTATAGCGATGTGATATTAACTCTAGTCATACCTCAGACATTATAATCCACGGAACACCCCCCAATCCTATAGCAAAACCAATCACAAAAATCTGCCAAAATAAAGTAGTGAAGAAGAGATAAGCCATCAAAAGCTCCACAAAGACGACAAGAATTAGAAGCCTTTTAAGAGCCTAGGAGGTGTACCAGTAATCCAGTCACAGACATTATTCCAAACTGAAAATGCAAATGTTCTGGAGTGGAATCCTGTGCCAATCAGTGGAAAATAATTACAAAAGACTGTTTGGTCAGTCCCAACATTGTGTAAGAACTATTCGGGTTAATGGTTAACAAATTATTTCAATATAAGGTTCAGCACTTAAAAATACAGACCTTCAAAAAGAATGCAGCTGCAACAACGAAGCTGCTAACGGTCATTGTTGATGCAGATATCTGGAAAAAATACAGAGAAAATCTTGATATGTAAACTTTGGGGACTTTTCTGTCTTACATAGTAAATCTGAGTTTTGCAGCACTGGCAGAACATACAAGAAGAAGCAGCCTGCGGCCAGCCCTCTCCATCAACAATGTAGCTATCACAGTGACAATCACCTTTTTCAACAAAATATTATTTCTGTTAATGATTTGTAGTCTGAATATTTTTTTTCATAAAAACAGATATCTACTAAACTCTGGAGACAGAAATTACTTGAATAGCCCCAAGTCCAAATGTTGCAGCCTGATTGGATGAAACTCCTGTTTTGAAACATTAGATTTAGATATTGAACCATTTTCCATGTCATAGCCTCTTACAATTACCTCAGATTAGTATCAACACTTAAGACCAATGCAGCATTAGAATTTGGAAACGTATAAAGAAAGTTGGCTTTAAAAGATATAGAGTTCATACTTGACGGTAAGCAAGTTTTAATGTATAACTTTTGAAAGGTAAAACACTTCTTATTGGCTTAAATACTTCAATCCATCTTACTATGATGCATTAAAAATGTACAAGTCCAAGAACAATGAGAGGAAATTTATTACACCTAGCTAGCATCCATTATTTGTGAATTCATGTAATGGGAAGCTTACAGTTAAAAGCACAGGGTAGGCAAACTCACCGGCAGATTTAAAGATGTTAGTAGAATAGAACAGGATGCCATTGATGCCACTTAGTTGCTGGAGAACGAGTAATCCAATACCTACCTGTGTGATGAAATACCCCATGGAATGAAAACCGCAAAGGGCTCAGAACGGTAAAATTTTCATCACATGTAATTAATGGCTTGTTGAAACTACAAATACAAGAGGGAGGTTTACCATCAAAGGATAGTAATACTGTCTTCTTTTAAATTCATAAAACTGGATGGCAGTCTTTTTACTTGTTGCCCCCACAGATCTCTGTAGCCAGGACAAGCACAATAAATAACTGCGAAGACATGAAAGCATTGGAAGAAACAAAGAAGTAGTGCAAAGTTTCGTGTATAAAAATCGAGGTTCACATCAGTCATATGACCATATCCAAACTAATAAATATGTCTAAATCCTGTCATAAAGTGAAATTTGTTTGAGTTCAATATGATACCTTTATCTCATTCACTTCAGAGGTGATGTCAGTACTAAAGCCTCGTAGAACTTGCAATGATGTTTCAAAATCATCAGCTAACCCCCTTTGAGCCTACATTTTACAGTGGACAGAGAAATCAGGATATGAGAATACTTGACCCAATTATATCAAAACTTGTATCTGCAACCTTACCAACCAACGTGGAGATTCTGGTATAAAAAAGAGACCAGGTATCAAGATTGTGCATGGTATCATCCCTGCATGTTACCATGGACATTTCATGAATTAAAGGTCTGGTATCTTTAACATTCAATATTTACAGACAAAAGAAGTCGCATTACAAGTCTCTTTCGAAAGAGGCCATGTCAAATTACTTAGCCTTGAAATCTTGTTAACTTTCCACTAACCAAATCTCTGGCTAAATAGGAAGATTGACAAGATAAAACTCAGAAGATGAAGACAGCTTAGGCATCAATGAATCACATTCCACATAGGCAAGAAACTGACAAATGATGATTCTAGTTCAAAAGGTTGCCAAATATGCAAAATTTCAGTAAGGTAAATAAAAAATGAACTTCTTACCTATAATTGCAAGCACTCTCCAAGGCACAAAAATCCCCAATAGATATGTGAGCATTATTCCAACAGTTACTGATAGCTAAATAGAAAAATGGATGAAAATAACAGCAATTTCATTTACCAAGAATAACATCAAAGAACAATTTAAATTGTAACTGAAGTACCTTCTAATTTGAAGGCTAGCTGTGTAACAAACCTGGTTAATGGATACAAGAACTCCTCTAGAGTTCTGAGGCGATATCTCTGCTATATAGACAGGCACCTATAGATTATAAGAACTCTTCTCTTAACCAGAACTTATCATCATGAATTCTACCAGAATAACTCTTGAATCAAATATGTTTAGTTTACCACATAAGATATTATACCGACGCCAAAACCCGCCAATAACCTTCCCAGATACAGAGATGAAGCATCCTGTGAACAACGAAGCCAAGTAAATTTCAATCTAGAGATACAACAGACTTACAACAATTTCAAGCCATCCCAGCATTTCATGAATGATTGAAAACTGCAATAAAAAATACTCACACTGGCAAATGAAATGGCAAACCACCCAAGTACATTAGGAACTGAAGCAATCATCAGAGTCTGCATTTGGAATTATACACAAAATAACTAAAATTTATTTGTTTTTTTTTTTTTTTAAAGGAGAGAAATACTCCATGGCTATTCACAAACAGAAAGGAAAAACTTGCTGCATATACCCCTTTTCGCCCTATGTATTCTGAAATCTGACCACTTGATATTGCACCAACCATGGCACCCACATTTGCTAAAGATCCAAACAGAGAGAACTGTCCAGCAACAATCGAGTTACACAAACATAAATTTCGTATAAATTTCGCATTCTATTTCATTTAATCAGACAAACATTTCTACCATGATCAAAGTGAAGAACATTAAGAAAAAAAAAAAATTACTCCGTATCTTTTAGGGCGAAAATTCAAACCTCGGAAATGGTGAGCCCAAGATCTTTGATAATATCAGCTTGTGTAGGATTAGAATAACCACACTGTAACATTAAATTACCCATTTATCCAACAATGATTATAATTTATAAGCACATACGTATGCATAGGGGATATATGCATGGTTGTACGTACAGTGAAACCGAATTGGATGGGCCCTAAACCGACGATGAAGACGCAGAGATAAATGGAGATGGACTCGCGGGCGGACGAGGTCATGCTTCCGAACTGCGTGGAGCCCATGCGGTACCAGCTTCCGTGGTGGAGCAAGGGCTTTCGAAGCCCATCCTCGGCGGCGGGGGAGGCGTCGTCTGGGGAACTCATGGCGGCGGCGGCGCAGGGGAGCTGAAAGGGGAAGGCAGGTGAGAAGTGCAATGGATTATAAAAGGTAAACTGCTCTGCAATGGTCTACTAAAATGGTGGAGAAGCTGACCGAGTTATACGCACAGGATGCTGACTGTAAGAATGTAAGATCATGAATGTCAAGGTTGTAAAATTTTTATTCACTTTTTCATTTTCTTATAAAAATAAATAAAATAGAATATGATACACTCATGAGTAATTCGATATATAGGAGGTCCTGGCCTTTGGTAGAAATTTTAAATTTAGTTTTAGATTATTGTTTTTGTCATTTAGCATCTAAATTATAGTAATATTTTGGATACTTTTAGTCATTTGGATAATTTTTTGATAAAATTTTATTTTAGGCAAAGATATTTTCGTCTCTTCAGGTTTTTTTAAATAATTTTTTCAATGAATTAATTCTAACGGGATCCTTTATATTTTGTGGCAGTTTCAAATTTAGCCTCTGACAATCGTTTTTTGTCATTTAACAATATTTTGGACACTTTTGGTCATTCCGAAGACTTTTTCAAGTGAAACCCTATTTTATGCCATGGCATTTTGTCATTTTGGCCTCTTCAATTTTTTTTACTTGCAAGTTTTTTTTTTCGATTTTCATCTCTTTAGCCGTGGATTGCACCATTTCCTTCACTCGGCTCTTATCTTCATCTCCTTCAACCCGCCCCAAATCGTTCTTCGTCAATGGTGATACCAAGTAGGTGAGGTCCCCGGGTGTTGGAGAATCATTTTGCAACGCAATTAGAAAGGTTAGGATGTCGCCACTCGGTTGACTTCAGTCTGACCGCTATTGTTTTAATTAGTCAATGATTATGTGAATCATCTGCTACAGTTGTAGATCCCAAAAAAAGCCTCTTCTTTATCGTCGAAAAAATCAAAAGTATCCAAAATATAATAGTTTGTTAAATTAAATGACAAAAATGATTGTCTGGACTAAATTTGGAATTGCCACCGAAGAGAATAGATCTCTACTGGAATAAAATTTGAAAAAAATTTGAAGAGATGAAAATGCCCTTGCTTAAAATAGAAAAAATATCAAAATGACCAAAAGTGTCCAAATGATAGTCTGGAGTGTTAAATGACAAAAACGATAGTATGAAACTAAAACAAGAGACCTCTGCTAGAATTAACTCTACACTCATATACTAAAGAGCATCCACAACAACTCCAATCAAATTTGAATTTTTCTAAATCTAATGGCATCTTATCCCCTTTATCTCTTTATTTTGTGAGTTCAGTTCATCCCCTTCATATAATCTTCTCACTTATTTTTCTCTCCCATCCTTCCCCTATTTTTGTGGACCCTATTAATCCTACATACCATCTACAAAGTATTATTTTATTCAATTTTCTATAATAATAATTTCTACAAGTTGTTGCCAAAGACCTTGTAGTCTAGTGGCACCCGGTGTCCTGGTTTACACTCCCACGTGCTTCAGTAGGTTGAGAAAGTTCACAGAGTAAAAGCCGCCTCAATGGTTGTGATGTTGTCTCAAGTATTCAAGTTGTTCAAACCATTTTCCTTAGCGTGCTTAATAAGATCATTTTTGAAATTTCGAGACAAGCTCCTTTGAATATTCATGCCATTAATTATGCTTAGATGGGGTCTCTATGGTATTCAATTTGTTCAAACCCGATTATTCTTGTAATAGTTTCACAATGTATGTTCTTCTAATGCCTTAACTTGGTTACTAATAGCAGTAATATCATATTATATATGTAAAGATTAGATACTGTATATTATTTTGGTAGAGATTTATTTCTTGTTGCCTTGTTTAAGTAGATTGATTGAAAGTGTTTTAGGTAAGATTGAGATAGTAGCCTTGAATATATTTTGCTCTGCTCTGCTCTCAGTGAATAACACAGAACTGCTCTTCATTTTCTTCTGCTTCTTACTGTATTAACATGGCATCAGAGCCAGAAGTTGAAGTTGACAGTAAGAAGGTGGAACAAATGAAGAGAGTGATTTCTCCCTATGATTTGAACTCAAATGATAATCCTGGAAACATCATCACCCAAGTCAGACTACGTGGTGATGAGAACTATGATGAATGGGCTCGTGCTGTTCGAACATCGCTACGGGCTAGACGAAAATGGGGTTTCGTAGAAGGAACCATACCAGAACCTGACAAGGAATCGTCTGTATATGACGATTGGTGGACTGTTCAATCCATGTTGGTGTCATGGATTCGAAACACTATCGATTCCGACTTGTGCACAACCATCTCGCACATGGAAAATGCAAAGGACATGTGGGATGATATTAAGGAGCGGTTTTCAGTTGCAAATGGACCGCGAATTCAGCAGATCAAAACCGAGTTAAGTGAGTGCAAACAGCGTGGGATGTCCATAGTTGCATATTATGGAAAGTTGAAGGCACTTTGGGATGATTTGGCTAACTATGATCAAATCCCTACATGTTTGTGTGCTGGATGCAAATGTGATATTTCAACAAAACTTGAAAGACGTAGAGAAGAGGAAAAAGTGCATCAATTTCTGATGGGTTTGGATGAGGCAAGTTATAGCACTGTAAGGACCAACATGTTGGCAACAGAACCTCTGTCATCTCTAAATAAAGTGTACGCGGACTTAATCCGTGAAGAAAGGGTGAAGAATGCAACTCGGGTGGCAGAAGAGCGTGGAGAAGTGATGGGACTTGCTGTGCAAGCAGGAAACAAAGGAAAAGGACGAGAAGTGACGGGAAAAAATGTCCTTTGTGCTGGTTGTGGAAGGACTGGGCATGATATATCAGGCTGTTTCAAGATCATAGGATATCCAGATTGGTGGGGAGATCGTCCACGTAGAGGAGAAAAATTGATAGGACGAAATGGAGTAGGCCGTGGAACTGGACGTGGGAATGGAAGCGGAAGGGGAGGTTCCGTGAGAGCAAATGCCACCCAGACAATGAAGATAGGAGAAAATACAGGGACAGAGAATGACTTAGAGAAATTTGGTGTTCCAGGCCTAAGCAATGAGCAGTGGCAGAATCTTCTTGCCATTTTGAATACTCATAAGGCTAACGGAGATAAAATGACAGGTAAAAATATGCAATGGATAATTGACACAGGAGCATCAAACCATATGACGGGGAATTCAAATATTTTGTTTGGATTACGAGAAGTGAATGGATGCCCCGTAGGCTTGCCAGATGGACGGAGTACGATAGCTACTAAGGAGGGATCGTTAGACCTTGATGAAAATTTGCGACTAAGAAATGTTCTTTATGTGCCCAAATTAAATTGCAATCTTATTTCCGTGTCGCAGTTGATAGATGAATCAAATTGTATTATCCAATTTACTAATAATGTGTGTGTTATTCAGGACCGCACTTCGAGGATGCCGATTGGTGCGGGTGAACGGAGGGATGGGCTCTACTACTTCCGAAAAGTGTCAAGGGCTAAGGCATTTAAGACGGAGGTGGTGGATTCATTGGACTTGTGGCATAAGCGGTTGGGATATCCTTCCATGAGAAGTACTAAATTGATTCCTATGGTTAGTTCTAGTGAAGGTAGTTTGCAGTTAAATAAAGCTTGTGACGTATGCCAACGTGCAAAACAAACTAGACCTGCATTTCCTTTAAGTGATAATAAAGCATCTAGTGCATTTGAGCTTATACATTGTGATTTGTGGGGTCCTTATAAAACATTGTCCTCTTGTGGTGCATCCTATTTCTTGACAATTGTTGATGACTATTCACTTGTTGTGTGGATATATTTGTTGGTGGATAAGAAAGAAGTGACACGCATTTTGATAAATTTCTTTGCTATGGTAGAAAGACAATATAATAAATTGGTGAAAATTATGTGAAGTGATAACGGGACAGAATTTACATGCATGAAAAATTATTTTCTTGAACATGGAATAATTTTTCAAACATCTTGCACTGGAACACCTCAACAAAATGGGAGGGTAGAAAGAAAGCATAGACATATTTTGAATGTGGCACGTGCATTAAGATTTCAAGGATGTTTGCCCATTAAATTTTGGGGAGAATGTGTGTTGGCTGCTGGATATTTAATAAATAGGACACCTACTGCTATTTTAAATGGAAAAACGCCTTATGAGATTTTGTATGGAAAGTTGCCTGTGTATAATCATTTGAGGGTGTTTGGATCGTTGTGTTATGCACATGACAAAGAAGGTAGAAGAGATAAATTTGCAAGTAGAAGCAGGAGATGCATTTTTGTTGGGTATCCTTATGGAAAAAAGGGATGGAAAGTATATGACTTAGATACAAAAGTTTCTTTTGTGTCACGGGATGTTGATTTCTTTGAAAATGAATTCCCTTTCAATCAAGGGGACACAACATTTAGAATTGAACATGATGAGATCGGGGTTGGTGATGGAATAGAATACGGTAATAAGTGGGGTATGGACGCGAGTGATGAAGAATAAGTAAGAAATATGATTGGTGAAGATAATGACAAAGAGTGTGACAACAGAGTGAGAACTTGTGAGAATGAGATAGAAATTTGGAATGAGAACCTGACAGAACAAGGGGATGAAGAGGGAAATGAGGAGCAAAGTCAATTAGGGCGTGGTCATCGAGTGAAGCAACCATCAGTGCGATTACGAGACTTTGTGACTAACACAATTTGTAAGTTGAGCCCATCCACCCCGCTGCCTACTCCATCGCATGCCTCTAGTACGTGTTATCCCATAGCACATTATGTAAATTGTGATAAATTTTCTTTGCACCATCGGAATTTTCTTGCTGCTATTATTGTCGACCATGAGCCAAAATCCTTCCATGAGGCAGTGAAAGATGAAAGATGGAGGGAAGCTATGAAGAAAGAAATCGACGCATTGGAAGATAATAAAACATGGGAGGTGACTACGCTACCTCATAAAAAGAAAGCACTTGGCTGCAGATGGGTTTATAAGATCAAATACAATTCTGATGGAACCGTATAACGATTCAAAGCACGCCTGGTCATTTTTGGTAATCACCAGATAGAAGGGGTGGATTTCACAGAAACTTTTGCTCCAGTAGCCAAGATGGTCACTGTGAGGGCATTTCTAGCAATTGCAGCAACTAAACGGTGGGAATTGCATCAAATGGATGTACATAATGCTTTCCTTCATGGAGACCTTGAAGAGGAAGTGTATATGAAAATGCCACCGGGGTTCAAAGTTGAGAATACTGAAATGGTGTGTAAGCTTAGAAAGCCTCTCTATGGGCTTAAACAAGCACCAAGGTGTTGGTTCGCGAAATTGTCCTCAGCTCTTAAAAGGTATGGATTCAAGCAATCCTATTCAGATTATTCGCTGTTTACATTGGAAAATGGAGAGACACATATTAATATACTTGTGTACGTGGATGATTTGATAATCTCTAGTAATGACCATGATAGCATACAAGAATTCAAAAATTATTTGAGTGATTGTTTCCACATGAAGGATTTGGGAGTGCTGAAATATTTCTTGGGCATTGAAGTTGCCAGGAGTCAAGAAGGAATTTATTTATGTCAGCGTAAGTATGCATTGGATATTCTTTCTGAGATTGGTGCTTTGGGAGCTAAACCTGCAGGATTTCCCATGGAACAAAATCATCGGCTGATGCAGTCTAAGATTAGATTACTTGACGATCCCGAAAGTTATAGACGTTTGGTTGGAAGACTCATCTATCTATGCTTCACTCGGCCAGATTTATCATATTGTGTGCATGTTTTGTCACAATTTATGCAAAACCCACGAGTTGAGCATTGGGAAGCGGCACTGCGTGTTACAAGGTACTTGAAAGGAAATCCTGGGCAAGGCATTTTATTGCGAACCGAATGTGATCTACAATTGTATGGATGGTGTGATTCGGATTGGGCAAGCTGTCCTTTGACTCGAAGATCGCTTACAGGATGGTTTGTACTTCTAGGAAACTCTCCAATTTCATGGAAGACAAAGAAGCAACACACTGTATCTAAATCTTCTGCCGAGGCAGAATATAGATCTATGGCAATGACGGTTTGTGAGTTGAAATGGTTGAAGGGACTGCTATTGAGCTGGGGGGGTTGTGCATACCACACCCATTAGACTTTACTGTGATAGCCAAGCTGCATTGCACATAGCTAAAAATCTAGTTTTCCATGAACGCACAAAGCACATAGAAGTCGATTGTCATTTTTTGAGGGATGAGATTGTAAGAGAAACTATTTCTCCTTCCTATGTCTCAACGCATGTACAACTCGCCGATATCTTCACCAAAGCATTGGGACAACGACAACTCCAATACTTCATTCGCAAGTTGGGCATTCGAGATCTTCATGCACCAACTTGGGGGGGGGGGGGTAATAGCAGTAATATCATATTATAGTAAAGATTAGATACTGTATATTATTTTGGTAGAGATTTATTTCTTGTTGCCTTGTTTAGGTAGATTGATTGAAAGTGTTTTAGGTAAGATTGAGATAGTAGCCTTGTATATATTTTGCTCTGCTCTGCTCTCAGTGAATAACACAGAACTTCTCTTCATTTTCTTCTGCTTCTTACTGTATTAACAGTTACTCTTTTTTTTGGCCTTATTTTTTCACCCTTTCCTCACCAACTTTAGAAGTTAGCGCTATATTATTACCTTTATGTTTTCCCTGCATATTATTTCCCAACACTTGCATTTTGTTGGTTTGTAATGCTAACCTATTCCCCTTGTTGTTACATTGTACTCCCTCCCCATTTTTATTTTTTAGATCATTTTGTTGTTCATTGCCTTCTTTTCCTAAGATATCTCCACGCTCCTAATCCCCTCCTTGTATAGATTATGATTCTCCTCTCCGAGGACAGAAAATCTGACCCATCTTTTCTGCCTTCCCTCTTTTATCCCCAAATTATCGCCGCCCTTCAACCACACTTTATTCTCCTAGTTAGAATCTTTCCTTGTACAAATTTTGATTTTCGATTTTTACGTTTGGCGATCATCTAGGATTTGAAAATTTTTATTAAGTCTAGTCTTATTATGAGATCCTCGCAAGCTTCATGCTCTTTCCTTCCATGAGCATCGCTATTACCAGTTACCTCGTCGTTTCCGTTCTTCGGTGACCCCTCACCAACATTCGCTACCTTTGATTTCTTTGGACATACTTCACTGCTATGGCCATAAATACCGCATTTGAAACACACCAAATATAAATGAATTCCTTCATATTCTATTCTTCAAACTTTTTGTCTCAGGCTAAATCTTGCCACTAGTGCTTTCGTTATGTCTACTTCTATGCAGAGTCTGACAAAACTTTCCACGTGGAAATAAGACTTGTGACTTTATCGATTTTAACTAGTGTTTCTATCTCACCAGTAATCATAAGAATCTAAGCCAAACAATTACTTTTTCAATTGTGTCTTTCATCCGAGCAAAGTTTAGTTTTCATTCCTTAACTTATAGTGATCCATGACTATCCATCGACCTTCATACTTAACTTGGCATAATTATAATCGTCAGTTGAACCAGATTTAATGAGGAAGTAATTGTTTTTCAATGTGACAAGTTCCATTATCGCTTTGGGATGCCAAAGAGCTATGATCCTTTTCAGTAGGTACCTTTTATGATGAGCGATTGCCGCCATATATGGTCTCCTTAATCTTACTTTTTCTTTTGATGATCTTGATTTTCGGGCAATCCGTATCCTCTTTAGCATCCCCATCTTCATCTTCATTATCAAAGACCAATTCCATATCATCATCCATGCTTTGGTACTTCGGGCCTTGGCCCATCTTGTGTACGATAAAACTAGCTTCAACACTTATTTAAATTTTTCCCATTGAGGCTTCATTACCTTTCGCACAAAGTTCCATTGAACATTCTTTGCTAACTATAGCCGTCGTTTTCAATTTTTTTGGGGTGCTCGTTTGAGTTGGCCTGTTCTTCCGACAACCATGACATAGAGAGCGTTAAGCTAAACTCCATAGTTGAAGATTAATTTTAATTATTATATAATTTTTTTTAAATTTATAGTAAAATTGATCATTCATGGATAATTTAAAAATAAAAAGATTTTTGCCATATCAAAAAAAATTAGAAACCGAAGTTAATAGGAAAAATAGTACGGAGTATTTTGTTTTTTCTAAGATATCCTTTAAAACCTTGCCAATTGGTCCCTTCGACACGTTTCAAATTACTGGTCCGAACCCAACAACACTCAACACCGACACCCTCGGACTTGTGGTGCGACAACGTTGTAGTCTCTGTGCAGTGTGCACGTTATCCAAGCGCCAATTCACTCTCACTAGATATGCTTGACTTTTTTCATAAACGCCAAACTAACTCCGGGCATCCACTGACGCCTACTAATACTCCCCTCCTCCGCCGCCGTCCGTCGCCTTTCACCGCCACCATTTAACTGAAATCTTAGGATTTTTGTGTTTCCCTCTTTCTCTATGGGTGAGCAGACCCGGACTCAGACCCAAACCCTACCCGATTCCGACTCCCAACCGCTGACGGACCCTAATGCAGATTCTGGACTTGGATCGGACCCGGCCCTTCTCGCCGACGCGCCGATTGATATCCCTCGTAATCACTCCAATCCTTCCAAAATCCCTATTCGCCCCCAGAAAATCCGAAAACTTTCAACCGCCTCCTCTGTTGAGGGAGGCGATCAGAAGCCCCCGGAGGCCACCGCCGATCCCTCTTCTTCCTCTCCACTCAAGGCGCTCACTCCCGCCACTTCCGCCGCCTCAACGTCCACTGTTTTAACCGCAACCGCGTCTACAACCTCCAGGAATCGCCGGAAAGCTGTGGCTCAAATATCTAGGGTTTTGCCCCAAATCGTCAAGCCTTTATCAGCCGATGGTGAAATTGAGCTCGCCCTCCGCCATCTTCGAGCCGTCGATCCCCTCCTTGTGTCCCTGATCGACACCCTCACACCGCCAACGTTTGAAACGCGCCACCCACCGTTCTTAGCTCTGACGAAGAGTATTCTTTACCAGCAATTGGCGTATAAGGCCGGCACTTCTATATACACGCGATTCATCTCACTATGTGGCGGGGAGAAAGCTGTTCATCCTGACACCGTCCTCTCCCTTTCTGCTCAACAGCTCAAGCAAATTGGAGTCTCGGGCCGAAAAGCAAGCTACCTCTATGACCTTGCAAACAAGTACAAGTCTGGGATTTTATCTGATGATACTGTTGTTAAAATGGACGATCGTTCATTGTTCACAATGCTATCAATGGTTAAAGGCATCGGCTCGTGGTCGGTTCACATGTTCATGATCTTTTCACTTCACAGACCAGATGTTTTGCCTGTAAGCGACTTGGGAGTAAGGAAAGGGGTACAATTGCTGCATGGATTAGAGGAGTTGCCAAGGCCATCTCAGATGGAGCAGTTGTGTGAGAAATGGAAACCCTATAGGTCAGTCGGGGCATGGTACATGTGGCGGTTTGTAGAAGGAAAGGGGACGCCAGCTTCCGCTGCAGCAGCATTAGACGGTAGTAGCGTGCAGCCATTGCAGCAACTTGATCCCGAGCAGGATGCACAGCAACAGCACCAATTGCAACTTCTGGAGCCAATTAACGGCATTGGAAATCTTGGGTATTCTGCCTCTTGCTTTTAGTATACTAGTTTGTTTCTTGTTAATCTTAGGCTTGATTGTTATTTACTAACTGGAGAACTTTTGAGCTCTTTAGAAAACTGAAAAACTAAATAATGAAAACCAGAAAATATAGTTACTTTGCATATAGTTTTAAAAAGAAACACTGTTTTTTTATCCTCCAAATTTGTTTAATACAGAAATACACACCATTTCATCTATAATCACCATTTTCGATACCTACTAACTTCTACCTCACTTATGCTTATCAATCTACTCCGCCCACACCTACCACCTATCTACTTATTTATCTATTCCAAGCGCCACCTGCTTACCCACACTCATCTACTTACCTATCTATCCACCGTGATAACTACATTCGTTATCTTCTATCTTCCCTATTCTCATCTAGTTATACCGACATAACCTACACATGAGGCAATGCCAAAAATGGTTATTTGACTATCGTGAATTACTAAATTGATCCTTATCTATCAAAACCCTCAAATTAAGTCCTCCGACTTTCCATATAGTACCAAAAATGGTCCTCCAGTCATTTCTTCGTCAAAACCTAGCAGGAACTAAGGGTGTTATGTGTATTTTAGGGTATTCCCGCAATTTCAAGGTATTATAGGTCAATTTCTTGATGATATTGGTGACTTTAGCCTCTCCCTCTCCAAGGCTTCGGAGTTTTTGTCATGAAAAGGAGGTGTCATACTGACAGATTCCCCATCGCTAGATGATGGCGGCACAAGCCTTCCATCAATGGAGAACCACCGCACGGTGTAGAGGTGGTGGAATTACTTTTGGAGATACTAACATAAGAGTTGTTCGCAGTGGAATTGACGGTTTTCGTGACCACTCTGAAGTCTCTCCACCTCCTCACAAGGGAGGAGATGCTGTCAAAATGCAGAACCTCCACTACCGAGGTATCTGACCTTGATGGCAAATTCTCTGTTTTATTCTCGTCCTCGTTTTTCCTCTCCCCAGAAAACACAATTTCTCTGACTTTATCCCAATTATTAGAATTCTTAGTAGTTGTATTCCTTTCATCATTCCTATGGGTTTTGTCTAGGGTTTATGAATTATGAGCCCAGAGATCTGTAATGTCAATCTGGTGAGCATTTTCATTGGAATCAGAACCGTTTCTCCACTGATCGGAAACACAAGAATTCACCAAAACCTTGAGATTCTTGTGAAAATGGTTTTGATTTCTCAAGACACACTCAAAGGGAGAAGTTTGAACTTGGGAAGTTGCCATTTTTGTTCTCCGCAAAAAATTTCTATAGAGATAACAATTAACGAGATTAGCAAGAATGGTGTATGACAGCTTGAAGATTTCAATGCTTTTCCAGGCAGGATAAGAGCTAGAGAGAAAAAAAAAACCACTTGACTTTGTATATCAATGAGAAGGGAAGGAAAATACGGGAATACCCTGAAATACCAAAAACATCCTTAGTTTTGGATGGGTTCTGATGGAGAAATAACTGGTGGACCATTTTTGGTACTAAATTTATAGTCGAAGGACTTAATTTGAGAGTTTTGATTGATAGGGATCAATTTTTTTAAAAAAAATGCGTGATAGTCGAAGGATCGTTTTTGGTATTGCCTCTACATATATACATCTAGAGCTAGACATTATTCATATTATCTGTATTAAAAGTTTAAAACTTAAAATCCAAATGGATTTTTAGATTTTGGGTGAACTTGATAGGTTATTGATTCATATATTTTTCGTTATGTTATATCACGATATAAATTTGTTCTGAAGATAAGATGTTAAACTTACGCATACACTAAATTCAAAGCAAAAATTATATATATTTTGCTCAAACCAATCATGTTCAAAATTATTTTGAATATTAGGTCTTAAAAAATCACTCAGAATTTTGAATTTGTGTTATTTTATAATGTTATATGGTTATGGTCTCAAAAAATTGAATTTGTAAATGCGTATTGGTAAACATGTTTTCAAAACTAAAAATAAAGAATAGAAAATAGAGAATAAAAATATGAAAACAGAAACTAGTGAATGGAAAACTGAAGTAAATAAATTATCTTTTGGAGTCATTGCTTTTGCATTTATTTATTTTTGATAATTTTTTTTTTTTATCATTTATATTGAGACATCAATGCACTATCCAATCCCTTGTTGTCACTAGTTGTGAAAACTAGAGGCTCATATCAATTTGTTGATCTTTGCTAGAAAATAATACTGAGTATCTTTTTACATTAGTAAAGACTATTTGACATGCTAAACAGTTATGGAACACTAGGCCAAAATAGTATGGTATAGTGCTATGGTTAGCAGTCTAAATGATTAAAGACTTGGACTTTCTTATATTTTTGCTAGTTTGCAAAGGGTGAATAAGTGTACTTAGACTTTTAAAGATGGTTAGCAAATTAAATGATTAAAGACCTGGAGTTATGCTCATATTCAATTATTATGGATTCATGGTTCTGTATATTTCACACCGTATATCTTCATTAGAAAGTGGATAATTATATTTAGCAGCTGAGTCAAAGCCACACCCTTATAAGATAGAAGTACTTGTAGTCTAGATTTTAGTCTAATTTGGCAAGCAGCCAGCTACGATCACCTATCATGTCTATGATAAGTCATGGAACCATAATACTACCTGATTTTAGGTTATATTATTGGTTTCCATGTCTATTCATATTTTCTTTTGATATTAGTCAGGTATTAAATGCTTAGATATGGCTCCTAAGTATCACTTTGTTTCCTGCCTCTCTTGCGCATTAAATTTTTAATCTTCTCATTCATCTCAATCTAATATATGAGAAGGTAAAAAGAAGAAAACAACTTTATAATAAAGGAGTGAGCTATGAGTGGTTTCTGACATTTGATAGAATTTCATGTTCAATAAGCAGTCAGGAGCATGGTAGTTTTGTGCTCATGCCAGACTTGCAAAAGAGAAGTTGCTTTCTGGCTGAACTGACTATATTTGATAATGACTTGGAATTTTTTGTCCTTGAATACAATTTGGGTGAAATGTCCAAAGTACTTGCATGAATAGGTAAATTTGAGTGCCCAAAAAAACCTTTCTCAACATCAATTTTGACTGTTAAACTTGATAATATCAATTTGTAAAGCGAAACAATTTCACTGGAGAAAGGGTATCTTTTAATGGCAACTGACCAACTGTAGAATGTCTTAGCACCTGTCTCTCTTAAAATCGGTTAGTATGGGAAGTGTTTACATAATCAGAAAAGTTGCTTGCCTTCAAATTTAACCTTATTTCTGTGTGATATATCCATTTACATGGCCTTCTCAATGTAGACTGATCCCCTGATACATGAATATTGAATTGCTTATCTGTCATGATATTATTTCAGAATTAGTATTGTAGTTATGCTTTTGACTCTGTAACGTAAAATCTTTATTACAAGATATAATTAGTTGGAAATATAAGGTATTCAGAACTGTGATTTGATATGCCAGTTATTGTACCATTCCTCAGTTGGGTGAATCTTTGTTCTTGGTGTTCATTTTTCACTAATACTTTTTAGTTTTTAGGTTATTTCTCAATGCATTAGGAAATTCAACTTTTGATATGCCCAATTCCTTTAAATTTTTCTACTCCAGTCATTGCAACATCAATTAACATGCCCAATTGTTATGAATGCTTCTGTTTCAGGGCTTGCATTTGGGGCCAATAATTGAGGTTTGAGTTTCAGTACTCATGGTCATAGAGTTTAACATTGGAGAGACTCTAATGATGTTCTTGTGAAAGCCTAGGATTAATTTTAGCACAGTGCTTGTGGGGAGAATGGATCCTACCGCCTATAAGATCTTCTGGTCAGACATTGTACTGTTTTAGACTTTTAGCTGTTCTAAGTAGAAACTGTGAACTTGTAGACACTCTTTGTGTTGAAGTTATTCAATGATAATTAGGGTCAAAGAAGTTTGATGCAGTAAATAGCATCCGTAGAAGGAGACCCCATCTTACTTAGATGGTCAAATAGAATTTATTATGGTAAAAATATGTAATAATGCTCTGTGTAAGAGTGGTACTTGATGTTGAAATGTAAAAAGAAATCCATTGTTATCAACATCCTCCTGTTTTGTTTTGTTTCGTTTCATAATAGCAAATGTGAAAAT
Source organism: Ipomoea triloba (assembly GCF_003576645.1). Classification (NCBI taxonomy): domain Eukaryota; kingdom Viridiplantae; phylum Streptophyta; class Magnoliopsida; order Solanales; family Convolvulaceae; genus Ipomoea; species Ipomoea triloba. The sequence goes on from NC_044920.1 coordinate 23,451,557, forward strand.
ATGTTCCTAGGGTGGGATTATGTATGTATGTCAAGGACAAAGCAAGAATATTTTTCTAGGAAGACCAAATCTTAAAGAAATTTTGCTCATCCATGTCTGTGGATGTAGTTTTTGCTTAGAGCATCCTCATTAGACTTAGACATAAATTTTAAGGGTTTTTGTTAGATTATTACAAGGAAAGAGGAAAGAGTGAACAAAAATATGAGTTTATATACTTTGTAGGAGTGAAAATCTTATAATAGGTTTTATTTGTTTAAATAAACAGACTTTTCATGAAAAAAATGAATTCGGGGTCTCACAACACTATTATGGCTTAACAACTAGCTAGGGGAAAGTCCACTCAGGGAGGCAGCTACTGCTTCTGTATCATTACTAGACTGGTATAATCCAGTATCGAGCTATTGGGATGAAGACAATGGTTAGAAGTGACACCAACTTGAACACCTCTTACCCATTGGAATATTGGATAAGCTAGCAGCTACCATTATCTATAATGATCCAGATGAGAATGATAGAATTGGATGGAGAAAAGAAGCCTTGGGCATATTTTCAGTAAGCTCTGCCTACGATCTGGCGGTTAGTTCTATCAATTCAATCGAAGCGGCTAAATGGAATGATTTTTGGAAATTAAAAGTACCAAACCGTATTCAGATGTTCTTGGGCTTTTCTAAGAGGCATACAACTTGCCAACTTTATGGGCTACAAGAGAATCGTCTTGAAGTGTGATTTGAGTGAAATAGTTGAAGGCCTAGGCTCTAAAAATACGCCTAGTCGTGTGGTATATAACCTCCTAAAGGCATGCAAACGTGAACTGAATAGCTGTAAAGTATGGCAGATATCCTTGATTAACCGCGAACATAATAGGTTTGCTGACGCTCTTGCAGCAATGCCCAAAAGCTTCCCCAAAGGCATGCATGTCCTTGAGACTCCTCCAGATGAAATGCTGAATGTTTTGAATGATGACATTGACGGTGTACCTCAATTGCGCGAAGTCTGTATTAGCTAATTCCTTGTACAATTGGGTCTCTCCCTTCCAGTTAATATATAAAAAAAAAATACAAGTCAAATTCTAATTATTATGGAGCAATATACTAAGGGCAAATATCTTCATAACAAAAAGAGATACAAAATTCATATTAAAATACAAATAAAGAAAAATAAGAAAAGAAATTATCATCTTTTCATCCTTGTTCCTACAAGCTCCATATTATATCATCATTTTCTTCCTACAACATCCTCCTATTGAGGCTACATATTGAAGGAAACTTTTATATCAAAGGGAAGGGAAAGGGGTTGCAAGGGCTTTGAGAAATAAGGAAAGATGTGTATTTAATTATTTATAGGTGGGATATCTAAGTAATTTTAAATAGTTGAAATGGAAAAGTTGTTCAACATGACTAGAGAGAATTTATCACCAGACAATATTCGATGTATTAAGCATCTGTGTTAATTTTTTATTCTCTTACTGAAAATCTTCTTATGCACTTTCATTTTGACTTTGTGTGATTATCAATCTAGAATTATTATTGTGTTCTCGAGATAAGCTAAAGAAGTTTCTTTTTTTTTTTTTTTAAAACAAAACCAAACTTAATATATTAAGCAGAGAAAAAATGCAGAACACAAGAAAGCGGGACAAACTCCCACGCTCTGAGGACATACGAAGAATCAGTCGCTCGTGCCAACATGTGAGCTATCTGATTCGCTAACCTACTGACATGGCGAACAAACACGTTCCCAATGTCATTAGCAATCATACAACATTGGTCACATTGCTTAGCTATCAAACCAACATGCGAAAGGTCCAACTTACAAGAATTAAAACTTAAACAAAAATTTAAACAATCAGTCTGAATACCAACATTATTGAGACCACGATCTTTAATCCAAGTGAGTGCTTCCTTTACTGCCATTGCTTCTACTAGATAAGGATCATGACACCAAGGTAACCTACCCTTCTTAGCAGCATCAAAAGTACCACCATTCAAATAAATAGTTAATCCATTAATCATTTAAAATGTAAGAAATTCAACCATTTTAGTGTTAGAATAATTAAGAAAAATGAAAATTTAAGCTATAAGCATGTGCCCTAGTGTGTGCATTTTATGTGTTATCAACCATTGAAGATTTTATCAAAATATATATATATATATATATATATATATATATATATATATATTAGAATGTTTTTACATGCATATAACATTTTAGGACATTAGGAGCACTCTTAAATTATTTTGCAAAATCAAATCTTTTACATGGTATCAAACGAATCCTATCCATTTATTAATGATATGGAGGATATATATGAGTGAATGATACCAATAAATCTTAATAAAAACTTATAGGGCGTTTGGTTGGGATGAGAGAATTAGAGAGAAAAGAATTGTAATTCGTTGAAAAAAGAATAAGGTTAGAATAAAGTAAAAATTAAAATTACATAAATAGGAGTATATGAAATTAGAAGGTAAGAAGTGAAACAAATGCCTTTATGTAGTAATAATAATAATAATAATAATAATAATCTTACTATATATAAAAGCCACAAGCATTCGTGTTAGAGCAAAAAAACACCCCGTGTAAACAAAACACAATCGTTTAGTCTTAAAAAATACTAGCATTTTAGATGCACAACCTAAAATGGTGGAGTTGAGAATGACAATAATGTTTCCAGGACCGTAGCAATAACAAACACAACTTAGAATTATAAATACTTAAAAATTATAAATCAGGGAGGGCATGTCAGCTAGACAAGTGTATAATTAGAGTGGTAAAATTGTTTTCACAACACTTTCTTTTTTCTCACATTGAGCGTTGAATTATGTAATTCTGGAGGGAGGTTGAATTGTAAATAAGCGGAGGAAAATGCAATTTCTTCTGACCAAACAATGTAATTGGACATTTCATTGAATTGAATTCAATTACAGTCAAATTACATTAAGGTTCATGTTTAGTTTGACATATAAATAATGTTAATAGTGCTATCGATATATCTCTAACAGCTAATTAAGGATATTCTTTAAAAATTCTTATTTTATTATGTGAAGTATAGATATGAAATAACGAATTTCATGGTAGTTAAAAATTGTATCCAATAAAAAGATAATTTTATTTCATTTTTATTTATTATACACAACAAAAAAAAAAAAAAAAAACGAAAATAGCGATGAAAATGAGAAATTTCATCACTATTCACTTTAGTGACGGATTTTGTCCGTTGCTAAAGAGTTGCAACGAATTCTAATTCTGTCGCTAAACTTAAAAAATCTGTCGCAATTTTCCTCTCTGTGATGATTTGGATGATGAAATTTGTAAGAGAATAGTAACGAAATTTCTGTCGTTAGTTTGTTTCTGTTTACAATGGATGTCACTTAGCTACAACTTAGAGGCGAAAATATCCATTGTTAAATTTAACAATAAATATTTCTGTCGCTATTTTGTTGTCATTCTTTATTGTTAGAAGGTATTTAGCTACGGATTTGCTATGATTTTTGTCTGTCGTTAAATTTTTAAAATTCTTTTTTTTTTAAAGAATTTAGCCGCTAATTAATATCACATAGAGTATGTATTAAACCTATAATATAGTACTTCAACAACATAATCGCAAAATATATTATATTAAGAAATTCAAACTTAATAACAATAACAAAAATATAGCATTGTAAGGTGTTACATCGTTTATCTTGTCCACAAGCATGAGTAAGAAAAAAATAGAAGCTTTAAGTGAACAACATTTGATACGGATGAAGATTCAATAGCATCTATCCATTTAATTTTATCAACGAACCAATCAAATAGTCTAGAATAGACAATTTTTGTTAGAGCATTTCTATTGATTTAGTAGCTGTGCATCAAGTAATTTTGTTATTATCTTCTCATCGCGAGTCACCATGATGTGTTTGACCAAGAAGTTCTCAAGTACTTTCTCATCACACCTAAATGAAACTTCAATACGATGAAACTGTTCATTGGGCAAACTCAACGTTACCTAAGTGAAGTATTATTGCAGCTAGCGCGCCACAACACAAAATTGCATCCTACAAATGGGTATCATCATCAAAGAATCAGTATATATGTAATTCATGTTTAGGTTCTCATCATGCATAAAATTGTTGGAATTTTTAGCATAAAATGACATGGAAAATAGATATTTTATAGTACATATGTGAGGTCCATTTTCGATTTGAGTCGGGTGATTATCAAAATAGACCATTTGAGATGGGAAATGAATGTGAAAGTTCCCTGAGAGCCTATATAAATTGAATTGCACGCTCCCACTGGGGATTAAACTTGTGACCTCTCACTTGGGAAGACCACAACTATGCCGCTTGACCACAAGACTTTTGACCTTAAGAGCCTATATAAATTGTAAGCATCTAAAATTTACTATATAAATATCCTTCTCAAAACATGTTAAATTCAAGATTTGACATAGAATTGACGAATTTAATCTTGGATTAAAATCATTAGAAGATAGGTCTTATTACAGTTGCATGCATTTTATGATTATTTTTTTTGAATACAACTAACCCTATTACATTGTAGTATATGTTCATCTATACTTTCTCAACATGTTGAAGCATAAAGAGTCAATTTTACCTCAAATGGGAGAATCACTATATAACATCGCTGCATTTTATGAATTGATTATAGTAAAATTAAAGCAACAAAAGTAAGTAAAATTCACACAGCTCTTATCAAGAACTGCTTAAATTCTAGTTAATAATTTATGAGAAATCCTATTGTAGTTAAATGTGTTTGGTTTAAGTTATCTCAAATAACTTTGTAAATGTAAATAATGCAATATAATATTCTCTTGATCATTTTTTGTAAGATCGATCAATCACATCCCCATATTCTTAAGTGAAATTCCTAAAAATGTAACATCGTCTCAAAACATCCTTTAAACCAAAAACCTCCTTAATGTTTGGTAGAGTTATACTTTCTCCTATTAATCCTCTTATACTTCTAAAAACAATGTGAGAGGTATAACTAGGAATGACAATTGGGTCAACGTCGATTGGATTGTCACGTTTTCTTTTTCTTGGTCGAGTTTAAAATTTTAAGCCCTAACTTTAAAACTTGACTCAACTAAAATTTTTGAGATTTTAAAATTAACATCCTGAACTTTCAATTTTAACAAACTAAACACATTTTACAATAATAAATATAAACTTAAACATTATTTAATGAATCTAAATCTCCATTTTCAATTTCTAACTCAAAAACATAATTAAAATCCAATTTTAAATTTCAACTAAAAATAATTAATATATTTAGACTATAATATAATACCGAGTAATCCATAATACTTTTTTTTTCATTATTTATTTTCATAAAAAATATTTTATTTTGTAATAAATATATTAATATATTTATTAAATTTTATTTAAAATCTTAATAAAATACTAAAGACGAGCTTATGTACAAACTCCATTTATATTTTATTCATGAGTAGCCTAAGTGATTGGATTATCGGGCTAACCTGTTTAGGTCATTGGGCTTATCAATTTTGGAATTATCAAGTTAATATTTTATCAGGCCAGAATTTTTTGGCTCTACCCTTAACCAGGATTCACAATGCACTGTAGTCCCCGTGTGTATGTCTTATGTTGTGAGTTTTTGTGTCTTTGTGTTATGAAATTTCGTATCTTAAGAGTATGAATTTTGTACTTGAAACAAATTAGTAATTGTGTCTTATCACTTATGTTATGAATTATGTGTCTTGTGTTGTGAATTTCTGTGCCTATGAACACAAATTATGTACCTAAATCATATTTGAAAAATAAGTAAATATATAACATGTGTATGTCTTGTGTTGTGATTTTTTATGTTTTGTGTTATGAAATTTTATACCTTACGAGTATGAATTTTGTATCTTGTCGTTTTGATCCAAGATACATAATGCTATGTGGACCCTGGTCCATGATATAAGGTTAAATTGGCATCCCTAGGTATAACTGTATAAGTGTATAACTCTCTATCTCTACTAAACACAACACAGGACAAGACATAACACAATTAACTTGAATTTTATGGAGCCATAGGAACAGGTCGAAAAGTATCATGATTTACAATAAACATGCATGAAGGATTGAAGGTCATTCACATGCTGGTTTCAGGTCAAAGCTAGTCAAGCAGATTGCAAAAGCTTGGAAGGCTGAAAGAGGGAAGCAATAATCCATGGTGAAAACATCTTTCCCAATTTTCCCAAACTGCAGGATTACCTTCTCTTGATCTGTATGTGCAATATTATGAGAGGGATCAACCGCGGCAATAAGCTGAAAATTCTTAACAGAAGCCACTGTAACACGACCTTTGAAATTTAGGTACCAGCATTGTAAATCTTCGTGCCATTTAGGGACCTTGTTTCTCAGGGTAAGTGGAACTTGAGAAGGTGGAGATGGCGGTGACACTTGTGAACCTAAAAGGCTCGGGGAATTGAAATCTGTCACTGGCTCGTTAACTTTTGAGACCGGTGGAGGAGTATACTTACTGCCGAATGATAGTGGCAAAGATGTTGGTGTTGGAGCTGTGCCCCCCTCCTGAATAGAAGATAACGGAATAGAATGCATGACACAATGCATTCTCCTAGGCCCTTTGGTGCGAAGAATTTTGAGTTTGTAAGCAATAGTTGAGACACACGTAGATGATCCAGGAGAGACTTTATTGGCATTGAATCTTTTTCTTCGTTGATTATTGTGCTGAGCTCCACTGTGATATGGAGATTGGCTATCATATAGAGTGAACTTTGTGCCAAGGAAGTTAGACCTGGTAAAATTTCCTTTTTGATCAGTTATAGCATAACAAAGAAAGCCATTGGACATTTTACGGTTTTCATTTTCTTTTGTGGGGTGGGTGTTGGTTCCCTGATGGATAGAGTTTCAGAAATCTTTACCTCAGTTTCCCAACATATGTATTGCTGGATCGTGAAAAATCATCTGCAACCAATGATATCATAAAGTCCGTCCCTGTTAACCTTCTTATTCTTTTTGCTGCTAGAAGTAGTTTATCACTCTCATCCTTAGCTGTGACATGGTAATCATATGATTAGTACCAATCGAAAACAGAACCTCTGTACACGAAGAGGTACAAAAAAGTTTGTGGTTGTCCTGATGTCACAACTAAATTCGGCCAATATAAATTATCCCCCTACCTACTAAGGTCTCCATACAACCAAAATATTGACTAATACACAAGCAGAATGCTTTAAACTTGTTGTTAGCCCCAAAGCATAACTTCATGTTTCTTGAGAAACAATAAGTTGAAACGTCCAGCAGATGGCAATAAGCCACCACTAAGGCAGAAGTTTGATTAGTGCAGAACGAGAGATACGATAAATTGATAATAACTTCATAGAGATATTACAAGAGCCAACTATGAAAAGCCAAAAGGCTCCAGGAAATATGAAGACTCAGAAACAGGAAGCATTCTTTAAATGTTTAACACACGTTTATCTTCAACAGTGGTATAGATTTAAATAAGCGAAAAGCAAACAACAATCTCCACTTAGAACATGACTTACAAGGAGTCAAACCAAGGTAGAGGCGATAAGTTGAGGTAGATCTATCCCTTTTAATGAAGCATTGGATAGGAAATTCACGGGGCCCCGGCTGGTTTAGAATCGATAGAGGAACAAATATCGTTATCAGTTTCAGTCAACATCAGCAACCAGATTAACTAGATATCGGGACAGACTAAGCAGATTTACCTGTTTAAGTGAAATGGGGAAGGTAATCCTCCCACATTCCTCAGGAGTCTTCACAATCTCCTTAGTGATTTCTCTCCATGACTTACAAACAGAAGCACAAGCCAGAACTGCACTCCTACCTGGCCATGATGTCTCACTCTTTTCAACCCTCTGAATTATATCTAAGAGCAATTCTGGTGGTAAATATTCCCAATTCCCCTGTCCAGCTGAATCAATCGGCAATGGATCGGGCCAGGGAATGTGATTGCAGCTCCTGCCTTGCAATTGCCTCCCTTCCTGCCCTATCCTTCTTTTCCCCCCCTTCACATCTTTCATCTCCCTTGTAATGCTCTTGATCAACATTATGGTGATCATATCAATCACACTATCACAGCTTTCTAATAACCACAAGACAAAAAATTGAAAAAAATATTGAATCAGAAATCAGAATAGAAATACCATCTTATAGTCTTATCCGCTACATTTCTACAAACACCAGATGGACAGTTCTCATATACAAATTCTTATCAATTTTTTACCCAATTAACCACATTATTTCAAGTTTTTTTTAATTTCTTTTATATATAATGGATTTCTTTTTCTTTTTTTGCTAAATCAGAAGCCACATTTGTTGTTGATCCCATAAAATTGTTGCCATTTGCAAGATTAGTTGTGTTATTAACGAACCTGAGCAAAGAAGAAGAAGAAGAGATCGAGTATGAAGGGCAATGGAGAATGTTCTGTGGCGGAACCCTGTGCCGGTTTCGCGTTAGAGTGGAAGTCACATAGCCGGAACCGCCATTGCAGCCACCAATACCGCCGTATACGGTATACTCCTCCCCGTCTATCCGTCTCACGATCTCAAAAGCCGGAGGGGTGATACTCCCCAAGGCCGTAAAAAATAAAAAAAGTTCAAACTTTAATTAATTATAATCCAGTAAAATATTAAGGTATTACCCCTATAATTTATTTATTTATTTTGAAAAAAAATAACATTTTTAATTCTTTATTCATAATTATGCTAGTATGAATAAATTTAATCTCTCAATTATGCCTATGGTGATGTGACATTGTGAGATTTTTTTCCTTTTTTTTTTGAGTACCACTGACTCGGTTACATGGTAGTATCTGTTCATAAACAGAACAACCTGCCCCCTCCAACATGAGGTGCAACCAAATGCCACTACCGGATGCTACTAGACCACAAGGTCATTGGCTGATATTGTGAGATTAAGTAATAGAATTGTATTCATTTTTATTCACTTTTAAAATAATAAATTTTACTCTTCAAAAAAAATATTTTAAATGACTTTTATTGAATCTTTTAATAATACTTTTGTATTCTTTGTAAGAGTCCATAAAAGTCTCATATAACAAATATTTAGACTTTTATTGATTTTTACTTACTTTTTATTTTTTAAAAAAATTACAAAAGTCATTAAAATTTTAAATTTAATACACCGTCTGATACCATTTATTAGGATCAAGTGCTTACCATTTACACCAAAACGTATAGCTAGTAGCGAAGACGCAATTTTATTTCATTATAGATCGTTGCACATTTTTGAGATGTTGGATGCTGAATTTAGCCTTTACTTTTTATTGGTCTCCGCTCAACAACTTGTGGGTTGAGAACAAGCAATTTTTCAGTACATTTATAACGAAAAGACAAAATAACACTACAAATTTGAGATCAAACAAGCATTGTAAAAATTGACAATGTGAGATATTTTCTCTTTACACATATATGACTGTTATAGGGTTCACTTGATTTATTAATAACTTAGCTTTTTCGCTTTGCTACATCAAATACAAAAGAACAAGATTACAATTAAAAAATAAAGATACAATCCTAACACCCCACCCTAGAACAATATTTTAAAATATTTAAAGTCAACAATCTCTTAATAATATATAGTGGATAATTTAACATCACTCTCAAATTATTTTCTCTATCATTTATCAACTCAAGATTCGATAAAGGATCATCATATTTACCCTTCTTGTAGCACATAAACAACCCCTCTCACCCTACTAACTCTATTACAATGCAGTATCTGTTCATAACTACCCACCACCTCCCGTATAAAGGGAAGGGTTTGATGCCACTGGACCACAAGGTCCTTGGCACTCTCACCTTACTTTTAATCAACAACTTTCAATAATCATATAGTAGTAAAATTAATTCATATATTCTGAGAATCCCTTATCATAAAATAACTTGAATAGTAAACATACCCAACTAGTCAAGTTTCACACTTCCACCTAGGGGCGAATTCACAGTGGGCCGGGGCTAATGGGAGCATTGCCCCCTCCCTCCACCAAATATAGCCCAAGTAATTATATGTGTATATATATATATAATACATGTTTAGGTATAAAACAAAATGCAGATAAAAGTAAAAGAAAGATGAGTTAGTCAAGTTAATGCAACTTATGATAGGTCATGGATTTGAATCCATTTTTAACATTAATTATTCTTTCTTAGTATTTTATTTAAACTATCTCTTTTGTTTTAATATTCTTCACAGTAGAAAAAAAAATTTTTCACTCGACCGCCCCGCTTCCCCCGCAACATCCCTTTGTGCCTCTCCTTAATCAACTACCTGCACTTTTAGCCGATTTCAATTGGTTTCATGAATTGATGTTTTCTTTTTCCACATTATAATACTCCCATTATGGTCAATGTTTCTCATTTTTGTTGCATGCGTGAATTGACCGGCCAACCAAACGTGGAAACCACAATTATATTTTATGTTGAAGATAAATAATGTTGCTCACACTAATTTTATTTAATACATATCCATCGTAGTATTCTATATTCTTTCATCTTATATATTATAATTTATACTAAATTAATTAATCTAAAAATAATCAATACATGTAAAAAAAAAAAAAAAAAAGATTGTGATCATTTTGATTTAATTGTGTTACATTGTGAAAATTTTAAAATAAATAATATTTTCTTCGATAAAATTTCAAAGAACATTGTATAACATATATTATATGTGAAGTTAACTTTTAAGATGACGCACATAATAACTCATCAAATTTATTACAACTCTGCCAATACAATGTGAGTTGAATTCAAATTAATCTCATAATAATAGAAAATTAGAGATACCGGATAATGTATTGACTTAAAACTAGAGATACCGGATAAGGTATACCTACAATTCGGCAATGATAAATGCTTAACTTAAAACTAGAGAATGCTCTTCTTTTTTTTCCATACTACTCTAGTGCTCTAGTATTAACGCCCAGTAGGTTGAGACTAATTCAATTCAATTAAATTTTGGTTGAGTACGTCTTATTTAAAAAAGACTCTCTCAAGAGTGTTGTTACATACACATGAGTTTGAACTCTTGATAGTAAATATTTTATTTAGAAACCTATTATGTTAAGCAAGTTAGATATTATGAAGATACTCCTTATAAGGGCAAACCTACTCCCAATGTATACTCTCACCAAATGATGTAACACAGCCAGCCAAATATTTGATTTAATTTATTTATTATATTTAGCAGTCTGAATATTATAAAATGTTAAAAACTAAACAATCCTTGTGGCTTGGCTTGCAAGTTGCAAGGGTAGAGGGGGGCTTTCCCTATTCATTATTTTTGTTTATTTATTTATTTTTGCATTTCTTCTTCTTGAGGTAATTAATTTAAATGGACAGATTCTATAAGTAAAGTCTGGGAGAGAGTTCGAGTATATTGAAATGCAACAATTTAAAAACTTAAAAGTAAGAAAACCTTCTTTTTTTTTGATAATAATAATAAACCTTCATTAATAAACATTAGAAACAAATACAAGGTTCAATGGAATGTAAAGTCATTCCATACAATCTGACATAGAACTAAATTTTCTAGCTAAGCTAATAAAATTTAGATTCGCAGACTGTGTTACAAGAGAGTTTTGATCCTCATAGGACCTTAAAACTTTTGACGAGTGATTGATGGCCTTGCAGAATGTGTANAACTTTTGACGAGTGATTGATGGCCTTGCAGAATGTGTACAAGTCGACCTCTGGATGGAACAACTTGCAAACCCCCTGAGTCTTTTTCTTCTCACTGAAGTCCATTGACATTTTCCCCAACTGAAGGTACATAACCAGCCTTGTGTCTTTGGCCGGTTCATCAGTGGGTATCTTCCCGACTGAACTGATGTTCATGAGGGGTATATCTTTGTCGTCTACTTCGATCAGGATGAGTATCACACGAACCATGACCATATATTTCTTGAAGCCCTCCAAAAACAAACCTCGTACAAAACGTGAAGGAAAATAATAAACTGCAATAAATGCAGAGAGACAAAACAACAACAATTATTAAATGACAAAACAAAGGGTAAAGGACAAAGAAGTTAAGAACTCGAGACGCACGGGTCTCAAGGCTATCAACCTATTACCCTACCCCCTATTTTATTTATATATATATATATATATATATATATATATATATATATATATATATATATATACTATTTTAAAGATGGGAGATGGGAGGGAGGAGACGGCAATGGTGGTGGTGAGGTACGGCGGTGGCGGCGGTGGGATGGCAGTGCGGTGGCCGTTGGTGGAAGAGGCGCCGTGGTGGTGGAAAGTAGAGGTGCGGTGGTGGTGGAAGTGGACGGCTAGCCGGAGGAGATAAAGAAAAAGAAAAACGGAGGGGAGGAAAGGAGAAGAAGGTGGTGGCAGTGGTGGGTGAAGATGGAGAAGAAGAAGAAAAGGGAGAAAAAGAAAGGAAAGGAAGATGGTGGGAAGAGAGCAAGATGCCGCCTCCGCTATCCCGCAAAGTAAGCAGAGGCGGCAACCACCGAAAGGGAAGAAGAAGACCGGAAAAGTATAGAGAGAAGGTAGGGAAAAATTTTAGAGAGAGAAGGGTGTTTCCGGTTGTTTTTGTAAGAAAACCTAATGTCCCATTTAGTGTGCTAGAATTACATGAGTAAGGGAAATTCCAGCTTAATTGGTTAGACAGATAATTTAGTAATCACAAAATTTTAAATTTGACTCTCCGTGAAAGTTGTATCTTAACTTCTTTTAATTTGAGTTGGTTAGCTAATAGGTTAGTTTCAGTTTCGCTCCATCGTTATATTTTTTTCCCTTTTAATTATCCAGTTTAAAATTGTTATCCCTAAATTTCTTTACCTTTAAGACAAAGATCCTGTCTAGAGAATGTGGTTGGTCTTACATAGTTCTCATTCCCCCAAAATCATTTCTTTTCTTTTGTACAAGGATAGCCATTAGCCAACCTTACTATTGTGGATTGAGTGGAGTGCATATATATGGTGGCTTTTCCTGTGCCTCTACGTTAGTCAATGGCCTTAAAAAATAATGACTATCTCCATCAGCATTTTGCTTACAAGCCTTGCCATGCTCACCTAATGCCCTTAACAAACTGATAATCACAATCTGCCTGTCACCTATACACACTTCCATTTATATATCTGTGTTTTCCTTCTCAGTTTCATATCTCATCCCTGCAAATAACATCCATTTCTGAAGCCATTTGAGACTCTGAGAGCAGTAATGGCCAAAAACCAAGCCAGCTTCTTCCTTCTCGTCGCGATAGTTCTTTGTTTTGCTTGTTTTCCTTCCCAGGCTGCGATTAAAAGCTACCAATTCGATGTGAGTTGCCAGATTATATGCTTGTGCTTGTTGAGCTTTCTTATGTTTTTCTGGTTTTTGGCTTGAAATTTGTGTTTTGTGAAATTTTGCAGGTTCAAGTGAGTAATGTGAGTAGGCTGTGCCATGCAAAGCCTATTGTAACAGTGAATGGAAGATATCCAGGGCCTACCATTTATGCTAGAGAAGGGGACAGAGTTCTTATCAATGTCACTAACCACGCACAATATAACATTTCAATCCACTGGTACATTTAATTAAAATTGTTCAATTATGTGAAAATCATCTTTAGTTTCTGTTAATCGATCGAGTATAATAATGTGCAGGCATGGGCTGAAGCAGTATAGGAACGGTTGGGCAGACGGACCAGCATACATAACACAGTGCCCAATCAAGACGGGAAATAGTTACGTGTATGACTTCAATGTGACAGGGCAGCGAGGTACCCTGTGGTGGCATGCACACATTCTTTGGCTTAGGGCTACAGTTTATGGTGCAATTGTTATCATGCCACAACAGGGAACCCCCTTCCCTTTTCCCCAACCAGATAGAGAGGAAGTAATTGTTCTTGGTATGCCTGCCTTTTAATCCCTCTGAATTTTCTTTTCTTCTAGCAAAAATTGCATATTTGGTTATCTAAGTTATACTCGTAGTACAGACTTAACCCCTGAGTTATATGTTTGCATAAAGTGGCGATTTTTAGTCCCTCGGGACTATTTCTGCCACCAGTATGTCACTTTAGCTCGGTGGAAAAAAATACTTTTCCTCAGGATCCTAAGAATATCAAAGAATTAGTCTAATAACTAATAATATTTATATTTCACCAATTTACGAATATTATTTAGAATATTCACTTAAATTTAATAGAATAATATTTTAAATATCTTATTTAATAATTAAATAACATTTAAAGTAAAGAAGATGAAATAAATATTATATTTAATATGAAATAAATCGAAATAAAGAACGGAGTAACTAGAAAGATTGTTGTTATAATCACCCTTATTCTAGAGGGATCATCTAGAAAGCTATTTCGTTTTGTCTGTATTCAGACCAAAAGCTGACGTAGATGTTATGGGTAGAATTTTTTGAGAATTTTGTTCAGATCATAGATCTCGTAATTTACTCATTTCCATAAAGGAGCCGAATGAAACCAAAGTTTCATGCTCGGTTTTGAATTAGAGATGCTCAAAATACTGAATCGACGTCGACTATAACCCCTAGCCTTCCAAGCTAACGATGCGGGTTCGATTAAGTGATGGATTTGGTCCTTCAGGGACTAAACAGTCACACATATAACCAAAAACGCAATTTTCCCTTTCTTCTATACATAATCTGACAGACATTTGTGTTTATCTGATCTGTGCAGGAGAATGGTGGAATGCAGATGTTGAAGCAGTGGAGAATCAGGGAAACCAATTGGGATTACCCCCAAACATGTCGGATGCTCATACGATAAATGGAAAGCCCGGTCCTCTCTTTCCATGTTCTGAAAAATGTAAGAAAACATAAGAAAAAAAACATCTTAGGTTCATTATTTCTGCTTGCTGCTACCTAGGATGTAACAAATTTGTTTGTCTGGTGAGCCAGATACTTTTGCAATGGAGGTTGAGCAAGGAAAAACGTACCTTTTGAGGGTCGTAAATGCTGCCCTGAACGACGAGCTGTTCTTCGCATTGGCAGGCCACAGCATGACAGTGGTGGAGATTGATGCAGTCTACACGAAGCCATTCTCCACCGAGGCTATACTGATCGCGCCAGGCCAGACGACAAACGTCCTGGTTCGGGCTAACCAGGCCCCCTCGAGATACTTCATGGCTGCCAGGCCGTTTATGGACGTTCCCATTCCAGTGGACAATAAAACCGCGACAGCAATTTTTCAATACAAGGGCGTTTCACAGGCCGTCGTGCCAATTCTCCCCGTCTTGCCTGCACCTAACGACACGGGTTTCGCCATGGACTATAACAGGAAATTGAGGAGTCTAAACTCCCCGAAATATCCAGCTAATGTTCCCCAAACAGTGGATAGGAACCTGTTTTTCACAATTGGGTTAGGGGCTAATCCCTGCCCAACTTGTTTGAATGGGACTAGGCTCACTGCTTCTTTAAACAACATCTCTTTTGTGATGCCCCAAACAGCTCTTCTTCAAGCTCATTACTTCGACATGAAAGGCGTTTTCGCCTCGGATTTCCCAGACAAGCCCCCGACTCCGTTCAATTACACAGGGGCACCACTCACGGCTAATCTTAAGACGGCTAAAGGGACAAGGCTGAGTAAAATTGCCTTCAACTCTACTGTTGAATTGGTCCTGCAGGACACTAACTTGCTCTCAGTTGAATCGCACCCTTTCCACCTCCATGGCTACAACTTCTTTGTGGTTGGGACAGGCGTTGGGAATTTCAACCCTGCCAAGGACCCTGCAGGCTATAACCTGGTGGATCCCCCGGAAAGAAACACCGTCGGCGTTCCTACAGGTGGTTGGACTGCTATCCGGTTCAGAGCTGACAATCCAGGTACACAGACACGTTTATTACTATGCTAAAAGTTTACCAATGCTGACTTGGAGCCCTTCACTCATTCGCCCAACAATTCATAGTCAGGTGGTCCTGAACTTGGTGCCCTTCAGTCATTTGCCCAACAATCCATAGTCAGGTGGTGTTAGACTGGCCTTCACACCTCCACCCAACAATCTCCTAGCCACCTACTGTTAGACTTGGCCCACCTAGAAAGTCAGGTGTTAAACTTGGCCCTTCAGGCATCCGCATAACAATTCTCTAGCTACCTAGTGGTGCTGGACTAGGCTCTTCAGGCCTCTGCTAAACAATATCCTAGCTACTTGAAATTGGATTTGGCCTTTCAGACCTCCGCCTAACAATCCTCCAACTACCAATCAACCTATTGAATTTGGCCTGTTAGGACTTGAAAGGCAGGGTGTTGGGCTTACCCTTCAGATCTCGAAAGACATGGTGCTATAATTGCCCCTTCAAAAATCCACCCAACGGTCCCCTAGCCACCTAATGCTAGACTTGGTCCTTTATGTCTCTGCCTAACAATTCCTTAACCACCTAGTATTGGACTTGACTCTTTAAGCTTCCGCCAAACAAAACTGAACTCAACTAACCATTAATCCAATTCTAGTTTTCAGAAATGTGAGTGTTACATATATGGCTTTGAAATTTGGTGTAGGGGTATGGTTTCTGCACTGCCATTTGGAGCTTCACACAGGGTGGGGACTGAAAACAGCATTTGTAGTAGAAGATGGGGCAGGCCCAGATCAAACCATTCTGCCTCCACCAAAGGACCTTCCTCCATGCTGATATATATATATATATATATATTCTATATGAAGCATCTGAGGATGGATGTGTATATGCATCACAATGCAAAAGACTGCAGGAGGCAGCTTGAGGATCATTTCAGACTAATAACAAACAATACAGGAAATATTCGATTTCTTTAACTCAATTTGTTTGTAACTATAGAATGCAATAAAGGTCCACAAAAATGGAGAATGAAGAAGATGGACCAACATTATATTATTGTTTCATTTCTTATCATTCAATTTCCATTGTATTCGCAATTCATAATGAGTAAGGTGTGTTTAGTGTGCCACTATTTCAATTCATGTCACAATTTCCTCATCAGCCTATCAAGTTAGTTTACATTGATACCGTTAAGTGTTGGACTTAGGGGTGCTAGAATTAAATAAACATTTGTTAGGGAGTAAACATATAACTTAAATTAAATAATAACACAATAGTTTTCAAAAAAAATAATAATAATAACACAATACTTTTACATGAGATTCCGAAAGAAAAATCATGTATTTTTTGTTACAGTACCAAGTTAAAATATTAAGGGTTTTATTACTTTTATTGTATCATTACATGTACATGGTTGTATTATAAATAATATGAAAAGCATGTGGGTTGGCCTATGATACCGCATTTTCGCAAGCAAAAAAATGTAGGCCTTAACGCGCCCAATTACGAGGCGGTTTAGGGTTGACCAATGATTTTGACTTAATTTGACACCCCTACTAATAATTGCAACAACAAAAATTTCTTGACTTCTATAACAAGCAAACTAGCTGATTATTTCAAAATTAGAGGCATGGGATCAGGATCTCCGAGCTTCTTTTGGAAATAGAGATAGTTCACGATGAGGGGGCGATAATCCTATCACATAGAATGTACATGATTGAAATACTCTAAAGGTCGGGAATGGAACACTGCAAACGGATCTCAACTTTAATTCCAGTCAACAACAAGCTAAGTGCAGCAATCTCATCTCAACCATATGAAAATTCAGCACAATATTGCAATCTAGTTGGAGCATTGCGGGGTGTCCTGATGATCGCAAGTCCACTAATGGCTTTGTCGTATAAATTGGTAAAAATTTAATATCTTGGGTTTGTTGCAAACAAAAAGATAGCGGCGGTGAGGTAACATGGTTAGTTGCTCTCATTCGAGAACTTGGCTCTCATTCGAGAACTTGGTCTCACTATACTAAAACCACCCCAACTCTGGTGTGATAATCTTGATGCTACCTATTTGTGTCCAAATCCTATTTTTCATGACAGAATGAAACATGTAGAAATAGACTCCTATTTTTTTTTTTTTGTGACAAAGTAGCATCATAGGAACCACAAGTGAATTACATCTCAATCTACAAGTAGTATTAGAGTTAGGTCATGGGTTCAAGTCGTGCTAGGACGGGAAATGGTTGGCCAATAAGCAAATTTCTTGTTTGGTTGGAAGGAATTTGCAATTCCCTCTTTTTTCCCTCATTTTTACGAAATTAAAATCCATTATATTGAGACAAAATTTGAAATTAGAATCTCATACCTCCCATATATTCTAATGATACACATTTATATCTAAAGTGAACAATCAATATAAAAATATAGGCATATCCCAAATAACAATTGCATTGTATTATAGTTGACACAAATTTATTTGTCATTTAAGATTAATAATAATAATAATAATAATAATAATATTCCGTAATAATAAGTATTGAACATTTGAATCTTTATACTACTTATTCCTTTTTCAATTATGAACACCAAACACTTTTATCCCTACAAATCAAACACCCATATTCTTGCTTCCGGCCAAATTAAAGCTTCTCCATAATAATAATAATAATAATAATAAATAAATAAATAAAATCCCTTTTTTGGTGCAATATAATGTATGTTGTGTTACTTGTGCATATGCCTATTTAAGTAAATTTTGTATGGGACAGTCTCACCTGTAATATAAATGTAATACTTTTCTAATGCTCAACAAACTGGCAAATAAAAACAGAATTAAATTTATAATTAAAAGAAAGGGACTACAAGAATAAAATAAATTATTTTAAAAAATGTGAGAAAAGCTTACTTTTGATCCCTGACTATTATACATGAATCAAATCGAATAATTGAACAGCAAGACCAAATGTGATACAAATTACATAATCATGTACCAAATTAAAAAATTTTAATAGTAAGAAACAAATATGATTCATGTATGATAGTGGATTAGTGGAGGACCAAAAATGAAATTTATTCAAAAAAATGTTTCTAAATCCTTACAATCCTACAAGGATTTCAGAACAAAAATTCCTAAAGAAAGACAGAAAAATAATAAAACTTAACCCAATAGACAAAATAAAATCTTTAATTTACCAAAAAAAAAAAAAATTCTACCCCCAAAAGTAAAAAACAATTAAAATAAAAATTAGAAAAGTAAAAAACCGATAAAGCTTGGAGCATGCTTTCTCCATGTGATCCACCCGATACGTCAGCTCATTCAGCACTCTCGTCTGCGCTTTATTCCTCTCCCACAGCAACCTCATCATCCTCACCACTTCTCTGTTTCTGCTGTTGTTTTCATCTTCCCCAATATTACTTCTCATCATCACTGCCTCAACTCCTTCATTCTGAGCCGCCTTAGGAGGAGGATAATTTGTGACCTCTTCTGAAACAGATCTTCCCATTGATTGTGGTGCCTCATTCACTTGGCTTTTTTCAACATTCTCCGAACAATAATAATTAGCTTCTTCATCATCAACAACATGATCTGCTCTATTTCCGACATCAGTATGAGATTGATCACTCGGTGACGATGAATAGTCGTCGATAGTGACAACATGGAGGGAGTGATCAATGATTTCAGAATCAGAATCATCAGAAAAATCGTATACGACCTTATTAGCAGCAGCTTCTTCAGCAGCCTTCCTGATTACTACTCCGGAACCGGAATCAACCCCGCCGCCGCGAGCCGAATCTAATTTGAAGCGAAGAGACTTGAGCAGCTTGTTGGCGCGGATCTTCTCCCTCTCGTGTCGCCGCAACAACGCCACCGTTTCACTCTCCTCATTTTCATCCACCTCCACCGCTACCGACATCGACATCACTGCCTCCAACCTTACCAAGTAGACTGGAATCGAATCTGAACCACTTTCTGCACAAAATCAACACGCTTATAACGAGAGGGTCGGGACTGAACTGATAGCCTCCTAATAATGGGCTCTCCATCATATCGTCACCGTATTTTATGCTTTCAATTAGGTAGGTGGTTGTATTCTCTTTGAATCTGTATGCCCTTTTTTAAAAAAAAAAAGATATAGATTTTTAAAAATTTATGAGTATTTTATTCAAAATTTTACGCTCCATTTAATTTGTAATTAACTTTTTTAATGTTATATAAATAGACAAATTAAATTAAATTACTTAAAAATTAATTAAAATAGGTTATAAACCTTTCTAAAAATAATTAAATCTCTAATATATCTTGATATATACAAACATTAAAAAACACAAATTACACAATTAATAACCACATGCCAAAATTTCGGTCAGCAACAAGAATATTCAAAATATAAAACAGAACATACGAAAAAATAAATGTTAATAGAGACAAATTACTTTGATAAATAGTGTTATCTCTCCTAAAAGTGAGAAAGACAACTTTCTTATATTTATAAAACTATAACACTTTTAACATGATGTCAAAAAGAATAAATACATCTTTAAATAAATAGGGTAAATTCCCAATCATAAAAAATTATATTTAAAAAAAAAAAAATTGGTAGGGCAGCCTACCAAAGCATCATAGGAGAAATATATACACCGCTATACTGCTAGCTATAGGTAATAGATTGTCAAAACCCCAGAGGCCAGGCCTGGATAGAACTGAAACACCACTAAATATAAACCTAAGCTCTCAAACCATTTCACTAGTGTTTCACTCATAAGGTTAAGTGAAGAAATTGGAGTCCAACCACAAAGGATCAAGACACAAGTGTAGAGACATCAGCAAAATAACTCTAACAAGGTATAATCAATGAGGTTTTAAGACAACATCGAAACCTTCATTCAGTTCAGCAAGCTAAATCAAATTGCAGAATTTAATATGAGATCTGAGGTAAAGGAAAGCATCTAGAAGACAGAAATTAGAGATCAAATCTTAGAAATTGATAACACCAAATAAACATTAAACACTGTCTTCAAATGTTGCATATCATTGGTTGAACTAGCACTACAAAGGGCCTAATTTGAACCTGATGCAAAGCTATTACAAGGGATTCTCAATCCCAAGCTATATGACTTTACTCCTTGTCTTGTTTTGCAGCTTCTTTGATCTCATCACCGTCATCCTAATCCAGAAGCAAACAACATAAATAAAAACAATTAGTAAATCCAATAATCTCAACAAGAAATGCAGAAATATTGATATAAACAAAGACCCGAAGATTTACCTGCATGTCCGAAGTCCACAATGTGAGGTTATCACGAAGAAGCTGCATAATCAGAGTGCTATCCTTGTAGGATTCCTCTCCTAGTGTATCCAGCTCTGCAATTGCCTCATCAAAGGCCTGTACTTGGCGAAATAAACCATCAAAACAGTTTCCAAACAGGCCCATGAATTCAAAAGAAAATCACTAAGCCAAGTTAGACACTAGAAAGCAGACTTTTTTCTTTTGAAATTTGTTTTTAAATATTCAAATAGAGGCAATCAATTTGATAATTTTGATAACATAAACCTTTGGAGCAGATCCTGAACACATCACACTAATTGAAGAGACAGATTACTGCAGTGTAGCCTACTTGGACGCTAGAATGCCGTATTACTTAAAATCTTCCTCTGAAATTTGGTTGTAAATATTCAAACAAAAGTAAAAAGTCATAAATTATCGATCACCTGTTTGGCGAGATTGCAAGCACGATCAGGAGAATTCAAGATCTCATAGTAGAACACAGAGAAGTTGAGAGCAAGGCCAAGACGAATCGGATGTGTAGGAGCAAGTTCAGTAGTGGCGATTTCCTGAAAAGGGGGCATTTGATTTGCAATAAGATTTCAATTTCACGTTTCAAATCAAAGGACACGATCTATGGGACTCTATAGCAGCATTTGCATAAACTTATAAATTGAATTGAAGAGATTGATAAAAAAAAACGAGAAATGAATTCTTAACCCTAACCCTAGCGGAAACGAACCTGAGCAGACTTGTAAGCGGAGAGAGTGTTCTCAGCAGCCTCTTTTCTCTCGGCTCCGGTCTTGAACTCAGCCAAGTATCGGTGGTAATCACCCTTCATCTTCAGATAGAAAACCTTGGAGTCGCCGGAGTTAGCGGAGCCGATGAGTTTGGAGTCGAGGAGCCTGAGGATGCCGTTGCAGATCGAGGTCAGCTCTGACTCGATCTTAGATCTGTACTCCTTGATGGAGGCGACGTGGTCGTCGTTGCCGCGGCTCTCCTCCTTCTGCTCGATGGAGGAGATGATACGCCAGGAGGCACGGCGAGCGCCGATCACGTTCTTGTAGGCGACGGAGAGGAGGTTGCGCTCCTCAACCGTCAGCTCCTCGGCGCCGTCTGCGGCCGCCACAACCTTCTCCATGAACTCCACCATCTCCTCGTAGCGCTCCGCTTGCTCGGCAAGCTTCGCCATGTACACGTTCTCCTCGCGTGCCGATGCCATTGATGCGTGCCGGTGTTTGTGTGTGTGTGTGTGTGTGTGTGTGTGTGTGTGTGTGTGTGTGTGAGAAAATGGAAGTTCTTCAGACAGAGAGAGAAAGAGAGAGAGAGAGAGGGGTATTTAGGAATTAGGATTGTCCTGTCTGTCTGTTTAGTGGGATTTTTGTGGGAATCGTGAGGGAGAGCAAATGTGGGCCCAGAGAAAGCGGTGCGGCAACTTGCATGGCATTCGGCATTTGGGCTTACTTTCAATTTTGCTTTTCTGCCCAATCTCTGCACTCCTAATTCCTAAAGTCATAACCTTCGTGATAAAAGATTTTTTTTTTATTTTTCCCCTTAATATTGTACATTTTATATTTAGTCTGTAACTGTCAATTTTTCACATTTAGTATGTAATTATTAAATTTCTTTCACATTTAATTTTGTTGATAAATTTGCTGATCAACCTTAATTGAAACCTTCCACCTAACACTTATGTAAATTATTTGAATTAAAGTAGCACATAAAAAACTAATAGTATATTGACACCCCCTAATTCTTCTGTTGACATTTTAGTTAATGATATAAAGAAACTACATCTACAATAAGTAATGTAGTGTTCCATTATGCTAAGAAATCTGCGAATCGTGTTGTCCACATTGTTGCTCGGTAAGTCGTTTCTGTGTCAGATTGCGTGTAATGAATTGATATTCTGCCACTTTTTCTTGTTGACGATTTAATTCATTAAGTTATTTCGTTCAAAAAGAAAAAAGTACCACATAAAAAAACACAATAGAATAACAGTGATTTTAGAGTAATTGCTGATAAAAGTTAAATAAGATTGATAAAATTTGACCAATAAAGATTAAATGTAACAGAAAGTTCATAATTATGCACAGTATATGAAAATTTAGGTAATCAAGAACAAAAAGCAGAAGTATAATAATCGAGGAACCAAATGTGAAAAAAAATAGAAAGTAAATCACTTGTCATGTGTTTGATTTTTAATAGAGGAAGAAAGCGAAAAAAAATGATTTATTTTTAAAAAATTAATCAGAGATGTAGTATTATTTTTAAAATGTCAAAATAGGATGTGTAGGGAGAAAAAGAAAGAAAGAAAAGAAAAGAAAAAATCTAGAAGCGAAGGTGACGTGCCCAGATGGCTAGATGCAATGCACCTTTTTTTTTTAATATTGACAATCACTATGTTCAATCAAATTGTAAATATTCTCACACATTCACCGAATTCGTTCACTGGACAACTTGTTTATTAATGAATTGTTTGATGATCAGATTATTGTCATTCAAGAATCTCTCAAGGACTAAACCTCAGTTTCTTTCTAGTCATCTTTTTGTCGTTTCTATGTTCTTTATATCACTTTTTCTTATTCCCAAATAATAAAAAGAAACTATTATATTTTATTATAATTATACCTCATTTTATTAAATAAATAAATAAATGGAAAGAATAATAATTGTAATAGAAATATTCCTCTTTGGAAAAGAGGTGGTATCTTAAATCACTATTTGAAAAATCTGGAAATCAAATTGTTTAACTATAAATAGAGCGAGAAGGGAAAAGGAAGTCATTAGGAAAACATAGTAGATGACAGATATTTTCATGTTTACTTTCCTCTTCCTAGTAACCAAAAAGCAATAAATAAATCTTGTGTAATAACACTTCATTATGAAACTGTTTAATACATTGTATGCGCATAAAAGAATATGACAATTTAACTTTAAAATAAATTACATATATCACATGAAATAGTATCACATAAGACTTAACTCATCTCATAACAGATTGTTAACGTTGTGATTTATGCCGTGCTTAATGCATATGGTTATAACAAAATATGTAGTAGTGGAAGACAATATCAATATGGCATGACTGTCATCATCATAGCTACCACATACACTGAAAAAGGAAGCCAAAAGGCATGGATGAAATGGTACACCGTAAATGCAGAGTAAATGGCACAGGTAAAAACCAAAGAAATGGTAACAAAAAATTTCTGAATTGATGAAAATGCTGCTACAGATCAGTGTGGGTTCACTAGTAAACTAGCTGGCTAGTTATTATAGATTGTTTTCTTATCGAAAGAAGAAAAACATCGTGTAAATTGTTTGTAAGCAGCACCTTATTGTAAATTGTTTGCTTATCAAAAGAAAATAAGCTGTTTGTAAGCAAACACCTAGGTGCTCTCTATTTGCAACTAAAAATAAAACTAAAGAAAAATAGAATCAAATGAGAAAGCTGCAAAAGAATCATTCCAAATAGAAAGAATGCACAATGTCCAATCAGTATATCAGCACCAACTGAGAAAGCTACCTGTTCGCCAATACAAGTCCTGGACGAAAATGCAAAGCATAATTATAGTAAAGGCAGAATAAATAAATCACACACACACATATATATATGGATGCATTCGGACATTCCATCTTTTTTATTCGTATTGAACCAATGGTCCCTTCAATCAGTGGAGAGGAGAGGCATTATAGTATACACGCGATTGGGTATGTTTCGACAAACTAATGGACAAAACAAAATTAAAAAAATATGGTGATTTATATCAAAAGACAGCAGTCAAAGCCCCATATGCCATCCCAAAAAGCAAGCCAACACAGTTAAAAGTACACTTTTGCATGTCTTCCAGATGGACCCCTTCAGCCATCAACAGAACAATTCATCTAAGATATAAGATCAGATCAAGGGACATAACAATCTAGAGTAAAAAATCCTCAACTTCTATCAAAAGAATCAATTTGCTTTGAGGTTGCCTTAGAGGAACAAGTCCTTTCAATAACAGGGTATAAGTTTTGATGGTCAACAAACCAATTAAAATCATGGCATAATACCAATTCATAAATCCAGATAGGAGCACGTATGGGATTTTACCATGACATTAATCCATTATTAAGTGTAAATGGACCGAAGATAACTGGTAAATGTAACAGTAGAACTTGTCTTTCATTTCACAAACATATTAGTTAACTGAAAAATAAGTGGGAGGTGATTACTGATTTTAATACATTTTCAATTTCATTTAGAAAGACAGCATTTCTAATGCCATATAAAATTTGAAATGTCTTCTCTAAGATGTGAAAGACATATTAACAAGTTTCCTAAGATGGACCCAAGATAATGAGTAAATGTAACAGTAAAACCTGTCTTTCATTTCACAAAAATGTTACTCGATAATTAACTGAATAAGTGGGAGGCAATTACTGATTTTAACACTCTTTTTTTCAATTTAATTTAGAAAGACGGCATTTTAAATGCCATATTAAATTTGAAATGTGTTCTATAAGATGCGCTCTATATTTCCAACACATTACTAGAAGTCAAAGAAAAACACATTTATCTAATGTGATTTTTCTGATTCAGAAAACAAAATGAAAAACAAATAAATAAATAAAGAGTTCATTTTTAATCTCCCTAGTACACGATAAAAACATATGTGGTATTTTGAATAGAACACATGAACTTTAAGCATTATATTGAAAACATGTGAGAATAGAAAATGCACAAGAACACATTCTGTATTTCCTAGGTATTTCACAAATTCCAAACAGAATACATTAACTTTAAGCATTCTATTGAAACCATAATTAGCAAATATATTTTCCAAAATATTAAAAGCATGCTTAAGAAACACAGAAAGTGCATTTGACAAATGTGGTCTTCGCTCTGCAAATACTATGAAAGTTCCTATAAAAGCATTTTATAAGAAGGCTCTCCTAAGGAATAGAAACTAGTATGAGCTTGCATCAACAGCATAACTAAACAGGAAAGACATAAAGATACTAAAAGCTATTCAGAAAACAAAATTGTATTTAAAAGTACATGTTTGAAAATGCAAATTCTAATACTATGGTAATATTAATTTTCTTAATAGCATATTATATATAGCCACAAAGTTTAGCTTCTTGAAAAGAAATGAAACAAGTATCAAAATAGTTGAAGAAGATAAAAATAAATAAATAAATTCATGTGCAGTGATCAGTTGTAATAACTCAACAAAACTAGACTACTTGAATTGTACTTTTGGGTGACGAGGAAACCTCCAACCACTACCCGAGGGTTTGCACCGGGTAAAACCCTCCTTGTGACCCTAGGAGGTAAATCAGCCTCCAACCAACTTGGCTAGGGTTGCCCCTTTACTTGAACTGTACTTTTCAAACCATGAGATGAATATAAAGTGTGACAAATGTGAGACTTAATATAATATCAAATAAGAACCAATAAATAGCAACTTCTGAGACACAGAGAACTTCAAACTGGATTGAACAGAAATAGTTAAATGAATTCAAAACCAATACTTATGATAACAAAGACAAGTACTGTCATAGATTGACAAGAAGCATAATGCATGACAAACTAAGTTTAGTTGTGTAGGATCTCAATGGCAAAGATGAAATTATGCTAAAACAAATCAAACACAAAATGAATAATAAAAAATCATACTCAATTTCAAACAAGACTAGTACGAAATTGAATACCTGCTTAACGATTTTGGAGACCAAGGAGAAGGTTGTTGCCTTTAGGAAGGTACTGAACATTAGGAGTCTTGGCCAAGGTGGATGCGATCTCCTTCGAGGCCTCGATCCTCCTGAGCTCTATTAAACCCATGCCGGCAGCAGAAGTAGCATCTGAAATGAGTTTAGCAGACTCACTCTCACCTTCCGCTCGAATAATTGCGGCTCTCCGCTCTTGTTCAGCCTTCATCACAACAAACTTGGACCGCTCCGCTTCCTGCTGAGCAACCTGCTTTTGTTCAACGGCTTTGGAGAACTCCGCACCATAAGACAAATGCGTTATAGCGACATCATCGAGCACAATGTCAAAATCCTCAGCTCGGCGAATCAAGCTCTCCCGAACCAAAGCAGACACGTGGGGGCGCTCCGTCAGTAGCTGATCGGCATTAAACTGAGCGACCACGGATTTAAGAACCTCGTTGCCGATCGAGGGAAGCACCTTCTCGTCATACTCTAACCCCAATGTCTTGAAAATATTAGCGAGATGGCCGACCTCGGGGCGGGATAGGACCCGGAGGGTGAGATTAACCATCTGCAAATCCTTTGTTCCAGAGATTGACGAGAAAGTGTGTGGCCTTGTGCGGATATCAAAGATGAACGGCTTCTGTAGCCACGGGACCAGAAAGTGTGTCCCCTCGCCGACAGTCTCGTCGATCACACCACGGAACCGATCAAAAAGCACGGCGCGTTGGCCGCCGTCGACAGTGTACATCGCGGAATTAAGCACCGTCGCGCCAACTCCGAAGCCGAAAGCGGCC
This sequence comes from Ipomoea triloba, assembly GCF_003576645.1. Classification (NCBI taxonomy): domain Eukaryota; kingdom Viridiplantae; phylum Streptophyta; class Magnoliopsida; order Solanales; family Convolvulaceae; genus Ipomoea; species Ipomoea triloba. The sequence goes on from NC_044920.1 coordinate 23,479,111, forward strand.
CGAGCAATGCTGGTGAGAAATGAAACCGCTTGTTGGCTACCCATGATTGAGAACGAAAGTAGAAATCGGAGATTTAGGTAGGGTTTTAGCTCTGCAACGTCGATGGGGTAAAATGAGGTGTATTTGAGCCGGAATGGATTCCTCCCCAAGAATTAACATTTCGAATTCCATTTATACCATTGGAGCATAGGATTAGTTTGTTTGGTACTTTTATCTACACCCACTCTTTAGTTAAATTGGAGGTTTTTTTCTTTTAATAAAAATAAAATAAATTAAAACGATCATAGTAAAAGTATATTATTTTTTATAACATAAGTTTCTCGATTTTGTCAAATTATACCTTAAATTATATAAATTCAAGCCTATGAAATAATATATTAAGTCATCTAATTTCAACATTGAACACCGACCTCGACCATTGTTTTTAAATTTACCAAAAAAAATTACTCTTATGATCAACTGAGTTGTTCATACAAGCATATAATAATTTTTTTTAGGCGTTATACATTTTCTTTTAAACATAGTATATGCCCTCTGCAGCCATTGTACATTTTATTTTTTTTCTGTACACATAATATATGCCATTTGCATTCATATTTCCCTTAGATATGATGGCATGTTAGCTATTCAGAATAACTTGTTACATCAATAAAAATTATTAGGCTTGGGCAAAACGGTTCGGTGTAACCGAAGAACTATAGGTTCAAAGTTTAGAAAAATTGATAGGTACGATTTTACCGAAAATCAAATCAAACCATTTTTAAAATAAAAATATATTATATATAAATAATATAATAATTAATAACCTCAAAGGCTCAAATCCCTCAACCCTTTTTCAGAGTTCAGACCTCACGCTCTTAGCTTCTCACACTTACGCTGCAGTCCGCCACCGGCGACTCTGCGTTTCCGCCCTCCGCCCACCGCTGCCACGTAGCCCGCACCGCCGCAGCCACCACTCGACTGAACACGAGGTAATGTTTGCCTGACTATTTTGAGTCTTTTCTACTTTGTAATTTACAATAACCACCGTAAAATCCATAAATCATCATCATCCAAATGTGTCAGGATTGCAAGTGCAGTTGATTTGAATTCTTATGTCATTTCCATTCCCTATTTCTCCCTTTTTAATGTGTTTATCGTTATTTGTTAATTGTTTTTATTGTATCGGAAGATGAATACATTCTAGGATTTAGGTTTATGAAAGTGATTTCTCTGTTTTTAGTAATTTTATTTTTTAAATTTCTGTGCTTTTTTAACTAATATTCTTAAAAAAAAAAAAAAAAATACTGTCCAATTATTACATTAGATGAAATCAGTAATGGGGCATCAAGATTACAATGCACTGAATTGCAAGTTTGATTTTGAGTGCTATGGTGGTATTGCTGCCAAACCTCCAGTGTGTGTTTTATGGTGAATGGGTAGCCTCTGTCATTTCTTCATCAACCTGATGCAGTTCCTCAGGCTGATCTGAAGCCCAGTCTGGTGTCATTTTATCACCTTTTAGCTATTTTTAGCATTGTGTTTGTATCAAGATTCATAAGCTGCTCGTTTTGATTCTCAAATTGTTTTGAGAATGTTCAGATTTATTTCTGCCTAGCAGATGCTTGATGAAAAGCTTAAAAGAATATACCAATTACAAAATGACGTTTACAATGTGCCCCAAATGTATGATAACTCTGTTGCTGTGTTTTTAACTTTTCTATCCAAATACTTTATTACTATGCAAATTCTACTTATTGTTGATGTATGGGGGAGTATGAACTGGTTTCAGCGAGGACATGAGGAAGTTTTGTGGTGTGTTTTCATATTGTAGTCTTGTAATCAGTTAAATTTAAACCTACATGGCTGTGCTTTTTACACAAAGAATAATTTGGAGTAGCGTGGAAAAGTTGGGAATGATTGACCTGATATCCATTCATTGTCCTAGGGAGAATTAGTGCAGGACAATGTGACTTGTAGGTAAACAAGAGAAAAATTTAGGATCCATTTTATCAGAATGCTCCTTCCATTTTTCTGTTGGCTTTATATCATTAACTGGACAACTTAAATTTATTATTGTGGTACTTTAACTGTTTCCATCTCATGGATAAGAAATCTTTTGGCTATTTGTACATGAGTGCATGATCTCATTGGTATTTATTTTCTATGTTGCAGGGTGCAAAGATATGGCAATTAGTTATATGCGGTCATTAAAAAGTGTCGTCATCCCCAAGGAGATTGCTGGAGTAATTGGCTGCAGAACATTTGCTGCCGGAGGTGGTAAAAAGAAAGGCTCTAAAGGGGGTGCAGCTGCTGATGCTCCAAAGGTGTCTTCACTCAGCAAAGAAGTCAAAGCAAGCACGGTTGTCGGTGCTAATATACTCAAGGATGGAGCGGACCCTAAAGTCTTGCCTGACTCCGAGTACCCTGAATGGCTGTGGCACTTGCTGGATAAAAAACCAGCACTTAGTGAGCTAAGAAGGAAAGACTTAGAGACACTCCCTTACGAGGACCTCAAACGCTTTGTCAAGCTCGATAACCGAGCAAGGATCAAGGAAAATAATTCTGTTAGGGCCAAGAACTAAGTGTAGTCAACATCAGTCCTTTCTATACTTCAATGTTTTGTTGTCATGCATCATGAAAGATAAAAGATTTTGTATGAATTATGATGGTTGAAATTACTTCAATGTTTTGTTGTCATGCATCATGAAAGATAAAAGATTTTGTATGACTTATGATGGTTGAAATTTTGCTGTGTTGAAGTAGGCAACACAAGCGTTTCTTTTCTCATTACAATGGTTGAGTTTCTTATGTGCTGTGGACAGGTGCTTATGGGATTCACACATGATGATTTGTTATGTTCACAGTTTTGTTGGCTCACATTTGTTGTGTTTAAAGGCATTCATTTGGCACTTAGTCTCTTTTATTTACAGTCCAAGAGCATGCCAAAGTGACATTAGTGCATTTTAGTAACCATTAGCAACTACTTTAAGAATATATATGGTGTTTAGAGCATCTCAACCCAGTGGTTGAAACAAAAAGTTGAAAATATTGGGTAAATGATATTGTACAAGTTTATTAATATCATAGATGAATGGATGATTCATTTATTCCAACAGAGTACTCTTTAAGGACAGTTCGAGTTTCATAGTTCCACCCATCTCTGCTCACAAAGGGGCAGCCGAATGAGAATTAAACAGCTTCGTTACCAGTCACAACAAGATGAATGATAACAGACATTCCAATGGTCACTTCAATTCACAGCTAAGTATAGGATCTCGACATTGTAACTTCTATGATCATTTACTACTTGTCATCGGTTAACTGATCCCTATGCTTTCTTAACCATGACCAAAGATTCCTCGAGAAAGTTCTGCAACAGTGATGCATAGGTGGAGGGGAAAGTTCTGTAGTGGTCTACATGAGGAGATGTACCAAAGTTGAATGATGACACTTTTCTCCCTCTCACTGACTGCTCTTTGATGAACAATTCAATGGACTGATAAGGAATGACCATGTCTGATGTACTATAAAGATAAAGTTGAGGACAAGGTGGCTGGTCATTCATGAGAGTAGAAATGATCCTCACCAACCTCCTATTCAAAGAAAAAAACAAAACAAGTCGAATCAAAAGCCTTGTATAGTTTTATTAAACTTTATGGGAACCTTTTGCATAATCCCCTCTTATATGGCTAGTTGATATACTCTTTGAAATAGCAGAAATGGAAGATATTTTCAAGATTCATTGAATTCTTACCGATTTTCATTTGGCAAGTTCAGAAGAATAGAGAAAAGTTTTTCAAATCCATCTAAAAGCAAGGTTTCAACGAACGAAGACTTCTTTTCTTGTATTTTTGAGGAATGAGAATTCAATTCATTCCCTTCTCCAGGATCTACTAAAGAGCTACGCTTCTTCAGCAGTGCCACAGTGAAGCCTGCTGCCCACACCTACCAATATTCAACATTGAGTTATTATTAACAGGTTGTTTCTCTGTGAAGTACAAAGTAAAAAATAATAGTCCAAACTCCAAATACAATGTTTCCAGTACATAATGCACACTAGTTTAGACAACATACTAATAATTACTTTTCTTTTGCTAAGTAGACATTAGTAACAATTAGAAAAGAAAAGTTCAGGAGAAAACCTCTTGAAAGATCTATCTAATGTCTCGAATTGAAGCAAACATCAAATATGGACAGCAAGTTGTGGGGTAAAAAGAGAAACAGAAGGACCTGAAGATTGTAAATAAGAAATTTCCTTCTAGACCAGCTACTTGGAGTTTAACAGATTATCATTTAATATTCCAATGCCAGATGACCAACCTTAAACATTAGAATGTAGTTATACTAGAAACATTAAAAAGCCCCACGTAGAGCTCCTAAAAACCAATTCTCTCTCATCCTCTGGTTAGATCATGAAATGACAAATGAACAAGATTGTTATTGTCAAGTAGCTTGCTTCCAGATTCAGCATAACATAGAAATACTACACCATAACAAAACAAAAACTTGGAACTTGTCCCTACACAATTGTGCGTTACTTAAGAAGATGGAAGCAATAGACTGAAACATGCTTTGAGCAAATTAAGCTTAACTCCATTTTTAGGCACACCTAATACACCAGTTTATAACTTGGGCAGAAAGTCCATGTCTCAAACTCCTAAAAATACACCTACACAACAAGATAATTAATTCCAAGCGCACAAAATAATATGTTCCACAAATAGCAATTGATCTGCATAAACAAATAAAACACCTTCAAATCTATTTTACAAGACCACCATCTACTGCCTGCCATACCCAATGATACCAGCACATGAACTGGTAGGGATTTCCAACTACGTTAAACAAAAAAGTAGAAATATGCAAAAAGACACACTAGTATATAATTTTCTAGCAAAGCAATCTCTTATTTGTATCAGATATCATCAGTTCTGCTTTCCTATTTTGAGGAACCAGAATGCCTGTACTGTAAATCACAGGGAATATTGTGCATTAGAGATTTCAAGAACAGACCTTGGGGTCTATGTGTGGGTCTGCTCCTGAATCAACAACACATCCCTTAATTTTATCCAATAGATCCTTTCGGCCCCGCCAATTATCCAGAATGGCACCATATCTGCACAGAAGACAAACAGAAAACTGTAAAATCTGTAAGAGATCAAGATCCCAATCTAAAATCAGAACTGGCTGCATAAGCTTCCCAACAAGGTTAGAGACTAGGAGTATAATCATTTATCATTGAGCCATTGACTCAATGTAATCCTATTATAACCACTTGCAAAAGAACTAAAGAACCAGAGATTATTAAGAGAGAGAGAGTAAGAACAAGACAGCCAAAACCAAAATCAAAATTAAGAGCCTAATAAATCAACCTACGTAAGCCAGCCGGTATTGCTGAAAGTATGGAAGATCAAGGCCCGTTCACGGCCATCCTCCTCTGACTGAGACACCCACGATGCGAGCTCACGAGCCATTGATGCAACCCTCTCCTCGAGTTTCCTCGCTAAATCGAACGAAAGGACATCTCTCACCGAAGTTACGAAAGTAACCGCGTGAAAACCCTTGGAATTATACAACTCCACGTACCTCCTCAAGTGCTTAGGCTTGGACCCAAGCCAACCCAGCAAGACCACAGTCACCACCGGACCCTCATTTCCCACACCCCGAATTCCGCGCCCCTTTTCGCCATCCGAAGCGAAATGCCAATCGAAGGGCGCGCCTTTGGGGTTGGAGGAAATACGGGCGAAACGGTCGGAGGAGAATATGGAACTGAGAAATTGCGAATGGGAAAGCGGCGGGGATGAAGGGATTGAAGGCAAGGCGTTCGACGATTTGCCAATATGGAGGCCATTGTACATGGAAAGTGAGAGACGGGATTCTGAAGCTGGGCGGTGACGATGTGGAATTGTGGAGATGTGTTTGGGGGAGAAGCTGTGAGAAGGGGTTCGGAGGAGGAGAGCGACGGGGATGTGGCGGTGGGGGGAGCCGGCTAGTCGAAGGGTGATTTCCATCGCCGTCGGCGATGTGATCAACGGAAAGGCGTTGCTTCAGTGATAGTTAAGCCGATGTGAATAAGACTTTGGCGCGACTGCTCTGCGGCGTCGTTTCGAACGCATCATTCATGCCATTGCCGAATACTGGAACAAGAAATTGAATTTCTGTAGAAAACAGAAAAGAGTTGGTTTCTTATGCAGTAGAGCTGTTAGCTGGACCAATGGTACGACAGTTTTGTACGTTAAAACATAAAAATCTACTCCAGAAGAAGTGGGGAGTGCCCGATAGGGAATAAGCAATTGTGTATACAAGTGTTTTCAGATGATAAATAAATTGAAGGGGTTGTCAAAAATAAAAAAAATAATAATAATAAAAATGGAAGACACATAATTTATTAATTATTGACACATAATATACTTCGTTGGATGTAGCTCAGGATTTTCACCGTTTGACACAGTGACTAATCCCTAGCTGGATTGTAGACACCTATATTGGGTGAGATAGTTTGCAACATATAATAAACGACATATTATATGTTTGCACGTAATTTACTATGTGTATGTATTTGACATATTATGTACCTTCAATTTATTAACAAAAACATAATACATTAATTAATACATATAATCTGAATGTCATACTGGATCAGGTCCAGAGTATAATTTGTTGAGAATAGGGATGACTAGATGATATTAGGGACGTTAATGACACTTTTCATTAGTATGCATATTATAATAATATCACTTCTTTTCAATAAAATGAAATTGAATAAAAGTTTCGCGTATTTGAGTGCATATTATGCAATGAAACTATAGTTATATCGAAATGATATTGTAGTTATGTTGTAATAAAACTATAGTGTATATAAAATGAAACTGAATAACAGTTTCACATATTCGAGTGTATAATATCAAATGAAACTGTAATTGTGTTAAAATGAAACTGTAGTGTATATAAAACGAAACTGAATAACAAATTCACATATTTGAGTGAGTCATTTCCATTTGTTGTCCTATTGTTATTGGGACATTGCCAATTTTAGTGCACTTCGTTAATTTTTGCCACATTGCGGCCAATCTTATTTAGTCCTTGCCACTTTTAGTCCACTGTTAAAATTTCTGTCAAATGGTCATTCAAAACAGGGGTATTTTTGTCTTTTAATGCTTTAGTCATCTCCTTTACCCTAAGCTTTGGTTGACGGAGGAGTATTAAAAGATCTTACACCTCCGTCCATATGGAACGCCGTTTTAGGCTTCTTTAGGAAATTGTCGTCTTTGCTGTGAAACTCAAAGGTCTTCGCGAGCTCTCTCTCAATGTCGAAGCTGGAAGACGGCGTAGCGATGGAGATCGCGGTGGGCGGAAAGCTGAAACTGTTGCCAGACATGAAAGTGGAGTTAGCCCTCGACAAATTGCTGGAATTCCTGGACAAATTGGAGGGCGCATAGACTGAGAGGTGGAAGACAAGCATTTGAAAGCTCTCTGAACCAAATCATCGAACACGCAATGGGCGTGCTCGAGATCCAAGAGTTTCATAGCCTCAAAGGAGAGTAGATTGCAACTCGTTGTGCCCCCTGTGCCGTGAGGCCGAAGAATCCGTTTTTCATCTCCTCGCATACTATAGAGTAGCGAACCAATGCTGGAACTAGGGGTGAAAATAGGCTGGGCCTGAGCCTGTATATAGGCTCTTTTTTTTAGTAGGCTCAAGCTTGAGCCTACAGTTGGCTTGGCCTGGCCTGAAGTCTTTTTAAAAGCCTATTTAACATATAGGCCTTTAAAAGGGCTTCAAAATAGATCCTAAATAGGCTTTGAGCCTATTTAAATAGGCCTTGAACCTATTTAAGGCCTACATTTTAAAGCCTTTTAAAGTATACTTGTAAAAAATATATTAAAATGTATATATATATATATATATATATATATATATATATATATATATTAATATATTAGATATAAAATGTAATATATAATAATTAATATTAAATATAAATATTATAATATATATATAAATAGGCTAGGCCTGCGGGCTTGTAAGCTAGGCTTTTAAATATAGGCCTAGGCCTATTTAACTAAATAGGCTTCTAATTAGGCCTAGGCTTGACCTTTTTATTAAATAGGCTAGGCCAAGCTAGGCCCTAAGTAGGCCAGGCCGTAGGCCCCTATGAAGGGGCCTGGCCTATTCCCACCCCTAGTTGGAACTTCACGGATCAACTACTGGACAAGGACATGTTCTTGAGCTGCGCATATTGGATCCGCCAGATTTTCTCCTCCATGCAGCCATCACAGATCTGCTTATTTGTTGTCATTTGTTGGAACATTTGGCGGGCAAGGAATGACAAGGTTTGGAGGAATATTACTACGCCACCAAAGTTCATCGTCGAGAGGTCAAAATCCTTTGTAAACGACTGGAAAAATTGTGCAGATATGGTACCTACCCTTAACTAGAGGCACACTATGGACACCACAAAATGGAATAGGTCGAACCTGGGGTGGCTCAAATTGAATGTTGACACTGCAGTGGATACAGGGGCTGGCAATATGGGCTTGGGGTGGATCCTTCGAGATGATCATGGTCGTTTCCTCTTTGCAGTCAGTTGTTCGTGGAATGGTGTTACTCTCCTAGAGAAGCAGAGGCTCTTGCCATTAGGGAAGCACTTATCTGGTCTAGAATGCATAATCTTGAGGCCATGCATATTGAGACAGACTCACTGCTAGTAGTTCAGGGCCTATCTTCTACAACATATGTCTCCTCTTTTGATCTTTTATTAGCTGATGTAAAAGATTTGTTGAGCATGTTTGCTCGTAGTAGTATCTCTTTTGCAAAACGTTTTGCGAATTGGACAGCCCATCTCCTTGCTAGGGAGTCCGTTTCTTTGTCTGAACGTAAGGAGTGGTCTTCTTCCCCTCCTTCTTTCGTTTGTAATGCTCTTTCCCATAATTTAATCTAAGCTTGTTGTTTGTTTTCAAATAATAATAATAATAATAATTCTAAATGACATTTTTGTTCAATGATGTTAATATTACTAAATTGTCTCTAAATTTGGACGGGAAGATTTCACAATTACTTCTGTTATATATATATAAAACAAATAATATGTTTATTTTTAAATAGAAAAATGAACCAAATTGATAAATATAATTTCTTAATTTTCAACTAAATATTAATTTTATTTTTATCTTTTTCTTTTGTTTTTACATTCAGTCAAACACAAAAAAATTTAAATATTTTTCAAAAAATATTTTTCAAATTTGCAAACCGACTCTTAGGTGGAAAAAAAAAAACTATTTCATTTAAGGGCTGTTTTTATTACTTTATACATTCCATCTTCACCAATATTTCCACACTCGAAATCTTCCTGGTAACTTAATCGTTACTTGGCTTCACAATTGCCACCATCTCAAAACCATTATCAACCACAGAAACACTAACACGAAACAAATCCATGTCCATAATGCCAATCAACGAAAAAAATCTCCATTTCCTCCTCTCAGCTACATATAAATTCTACCATCAGGTCTTACCGAAATCAAGAAACCCCAGTATTCGACTTCCAGAGCATTTGCAGTGGAGTTAGAATCCATGTCGCCTTCGTGCGCCACAGTGCCAGGCACGCTTAGAACAGAATGGTTCAACCCAAATAGGAACAGGCTAATTGCTCCTGCGAGAATCAACCAGAGTAAGCTTTCAACCCCATTTTGTTTCAATCTTGAAAATCTCTAGTCTTAATTAAATTCGTTTTCTTGGTATCTGTTGAATGTTTGAAGCAGGCAAGTGCGGATTGAGTAGAAGGGGTTTTGTTTTTAAAGGGGTTTTTGCTGCTGGAGCTTCAGTTATAGCCCCTTCTGAAGCTGCACAGCCCTCTCAAGGTCAGTCTAGTAATCAAGTACTCATTTTGATTTTAATGCCTCTCTGAGTGGAATGTTGTGGTTTCAAGATTGTATTGCCAACTGCTAGGGCTTTTGTCAGTGAGTTTGAGAATTTTAACTTGAAATTGCTTTAGTAGGGTTGGAAAGGTTGCCATTTAAGCCAGAGGGGTACAACTTCTGGACATGGAAAGGCCACAGAATTCATTATGTGGTGGAAGGAGAGGGGGCTCCAATTGTTCTAGTTCATGGGTTTGGCGCTTCCGCTTTTCACTGGAGGTATTTTGTTGGTTTCAACACATGTTATTGGTGCTTATGAATTAAGATTCTAGTTCACCTTTCAGACAAATGCATTGTATTCCTACACTTAGGCCTCTCTTAGCTGGTTTTGATACTCTTTTTTTGAGTGACAAGGGAAAGAAGGGAAAGGGAAAGTAGTGGAAACCACTGCCACTAGTCGAGAGTGTGCATTGGGTTAGGTTGCCCCCGAGAGTGTGCATTGGATTAGGTTACCCATAGCTGACTGGCTCAAACCAAGAAGGCCAATAGGCTTCTTACCCAGTGAGTTGGACTTATAACCTTATGGTTACAAGGCCAAAAGCCTGACCAATTTGGTTGGGGTTGCATAATAGTAACCCAAATATGTGTCTTCATTATGATTGCCTGTACCTTGAATAGTGGTTCTTGGGATCTTGTATTTTGCAGTCTTAATAGTATCCAATTGATTTATCTTTGTGCTTGCATTCTTCAAGACAATCATTCCATCCATTGCGATCCTACTATTAGGCCATTAAGCCTTGTTTTTAAAAAACAAAATTGTTCTTCATATGGGTTGTGATTTGGGAGAATATAAATGCATACATGGTTATCTGTCCAGCCAATATGAGGTTCATAGCAATCCAGATTCTGCACTGTGTTCATAATATGGTTGCTTATAAGTCATTCAGCTTGTATTTCACAATCATTTTAATTCCCAATTCCAGCAGCTTTGGGCTTATATTATTCTCTGTGTAAGACTGCATTTATTGAAAATTTTCAGAAACATTTTTCTTTCTATCATTCAGGTATAATATACCAGAATTAGCTAAAAAATACAAGGTTTATGCTCTGGATTTGCTTGGCTTTGGATGGAGTGAGAAGGCACTCGTTGAGTATGATGCCTTGATCTGGAGAGATCAGGTTGTGGATTTTTTAAAGGAGATAGTCAAAGAACCAGCAGTTTTAGTTGGAAACAGGTAACTTTGTGCTAATAACTGAGATGCCCCGTAAACGAGTTCTCTTCATTCTTTTTGGTTTGTGATGGCCAGCGGTTGTTTGTTATATAAGGGATGAGATTGAAATAAATGACTAATTTCGCCTGTATGCTTTGACAGCCTCGGAGGATTTACAACTTTGGTAGCAGCAACAACATTGCCAGAGCAAGTGAAAGGAGTTGTCTTGTTAAATAGTGCGGGACAATTTGGGGACGCAAGTTCTGCAACAACTGAGCAAGAAGACACAGCCTTACAGAAGCTCATCCTAAAGCCATTGAAGGAAATCTTTCAACGTATTGTTCTTGGATTTTTGTTTTGGCAAGCCAAACAGCCAGCTCGAATCGAATCTGTTCTGAAGAGTGTATGGATCCCTTTCCAATTGTTTAATGCATCATTCCTACCAAAACGCTACATTTACTTACATGTTTGTTATAATTGCAGGTCTACATAAATTCTTCAAATGTAGACAATTATCTTATCGATTCAATAACTAGGCCTGCAGCTGACCCTAATGCAGGAGAGGTGTATTACAGGTACCATAATAAACCCCATGGGATTCACAGCAATATAAGCAGATGAGTAGATGACAGCTATGTGTAAAAAAATTTTTATGATAGAATTGCTTAACCCATGACCTAGCTCTAATACAACTTGCCAGATTAAGTGCTTATCACTACGCTAAAAGTTTTAGTTCATAGCGAAGGCACTACTAGACTCAAATACCACTTGTTAGGATAATCATTAACTACTACGCCAAAAGTTATAGCTCGCGAAGATGCAACTTTATTTCCTTATACTGCCACATTTTCGAGAAACAGGGTGCTGGACTTGGGACTTCAGGCTTCTGCAGTTCAGCCCAACACTCCCCTACCCACCAATTGCTGGACTTGACCCTTCACCGGCCTCTGCCCAATATGTATAAACAACTTTATACATAGAGTCTCAATTTTTTTTTTTATATGGATTGCAATATATTTGAAATTTTTATAATTCAATCATTAATATTTTTATGGTTTTGTCTAAAGTGTCGATCAACACCAGTGCCTTTTGTATCAGTTGCAATCATGCATGCTATGTTTGGCTGCGACCAATATTGATACCAGGCCACTTGATACAATACAAATTAAATAGCATACTGCATACATGAGAAAAGACATGTAGTCTGCACTTTGCAAACATGAGAACATCTTTCATTTCATAGTTTATATATTTTACCCCACTCCTCCCTTTTATAGCTGTATCTTGGTGATATCTACTAATCTACTATCAGTTGCATTAGGCACCGATATTGTTAGTAATATCAGTTTGTGTCTTCATATTTATGCATAAAAGTGTATAATGTTGTTGTGTAAATGCAGGCTAATGACACGATTCATGTCGAACCAGAGAAAGTACACTCTGGATGCAGTCCTGAGTGAGCTGTCTTGCCCGCTGCTGTTGCTGTGGGGCGATTTGGACCCTTGGGTGGGTCCTGCGAAGGCCAACCGAATCAAGGAGTTTTACCCAAATACTTCGCTGGTTAACCTGCAGGCGGGGCACTGTCCACACGATGAAGTTCCAGAACTGGTGAATAAAGCACTGCTGGATTGGTTGTCAACTCTCAATCCTTCTGCTCCTTCTCTACAAGAAGTAGGTTCTATATAGCCACTGCTTTCATTGCTTAGATGTACGTTCATGAGGTTCGCTGTAATTGAATTGTATATATTCTTTAGACATGGGAAAATTTTGATGACATGCATGCATGCGAGACGAGGTTATTTGTATTTGTTTCCTCTTGTCATCCCCTAAATCAGAATCTCTTGCGTAATCTGGGCTAATGTTAAGTTGTTCACTTCTCCAGGTCAAGAGCTAAACTCCATAAAGTGTGAGAGAAAAAATATATTTGTGTTTTAAGTGACAGTCCAACTCTAAAAAAGAGAGATAAAAAACAGATGAGAAAGTCTCCATACAAATTCAATATATTCTTTACTGCATAGCCATGGCCCATGTGCATGTCTGGATATTTATACATACATGAATAACTACCTTAAATCACTCACTACCCATCATTCTTAAAGTAGAGGTAACATCCTTTGCACTTAGTAGTGGTCATTACTAATAATAATAGTAGTAGTAATAACATTGCACCATGGGTCTATTATTGCCACTCAGATATTTGAGTTTCAATATTTTAAGGTGCTTTAGCACCCACCATCCTTATCCTTGAAAAGATTGAGATTGCAATTTAATTTATGTGACATTGTCACATAATTTGTTTTTCTAGTTATTAATCCAAAGCATCATTTATAAGTGAAAGTCTTGCAAAATTTGCAAGGCTTTCAACTTGTTTCGTCAATGTCCTAACAGAGCTTTCACCTTGCCATTTGGCAAGGTGCAGCCAATTATTAATTATTATTTAAAAAATAAAATTAAATGTTATTCTTATTATTATATTAGAAATGTGAAAAAAGTAGTAATAAAATTGCAAATATAATTGTTAATGTGTCTTTCTGAATTTATGTATTGGCATTATTTTTTGACACAGAATTTAGAATAATCATCATAGTTTAATTAGTGTTATGTTAGTTTTAGTCAGCTATAACGAAAAGTTCTATAACAAAAAGTTTATCAAGAAGTGCTACAACATCAAAGCTACTCTATAATTCTGTGAAATAATAATAGCGAAATATGTGAAATAATAATATACCAGTTCATAATTCTGAAGAGAAATGAATTTTGGGATCTAAAAATCTCATAATTGCAACATGTTAAGTAGACTTACTTTTGAAAGTGAAATAATATAATTAACTCTAACAATGTCACGATGGTTGAATAAAAACAATTGAAATTTGCTTTTTAAATTTGCATGTAATAACGTCCTACCGTGGTCCGTGGGCCAACTAAATTCGAAAAATTGTATTGCGACAAAGTGTGAAGCCACATTGACCAATGATGATTGATGAAAGCAACTCAATCCAACGACTCTCACTGACTTCAGTCTGACGAGTGGACCACTAGTCCTGAAATGCGGAGTATATATTCCAGAAACGCGACAATGTTTAGTTCGTCATCGTTTGCAGCCGGGATTGGGAAGAGAGAGCTCTCACCACCACCTCATAACGCCAATCGCAACAGTAAACCTTCTTCTCCTTCTCCAATATCCTATCTCTCTTAGGTTTATTCAACTGTCTTTGCAGAATCGCGACTTCATGGCTGCTCATACTGTTATGTAGTGTTTTGTAGTCATTATTTTAGAAAGCCCTTTTTAGATTTTTGTTTTTTGTGTTTCTATTGATTTATGTTTTTTTAAGACTTTAGATTGGCGGTTGCTACTTGGATGTGTTGATTCTTGCCTTTTATTTTATTTATTTTTTCTGATTCCAGATTTCGGAGTTTTGTACTTGAATCAGTCTGAAATTTTTTTGTTCTTAATTGGAGAAAATTGATCTTCTGTTGTTTCTGTATATAATTATCAATAGAATCATGAATAGTGATTTGTGGAAGACAAGCCTGGCAAAGTAAATAGTATGATGCGTATATGTTTGCTGTTAGTTTAGTGAAAATGTGAAATGCTAGCATGCAATGATGATACTGCCATCCTTAAGTGTTGATCATATGGCCATTCTTGCTTGTTTGTATACTGATTCTGCTGATCCCTCTAATTCCTTATATTAAGATAACAATGGCTGAAGGCCACACCCAAGGGGGAGGAAGAAACTCGTTAAACTCCCGTGCTGTCCTCAATCAGAGGATTCTCTCCTCTATGTCGCGAAGAGCTGTTGCTGCTCACCCATGGCATGACTTAGAGATAGGTAATAGTTGCAATGGATTTCTTTCAAGTGTCAGGTTCTTTTGACTAGTGTACAATTACATGATAAACTCTTTAGCTGTCTGATTATTCTAGAAATGCATTTTTTGTGATAGTCTGGTGTATATCATCTCAGTGTTTTTGTGTATAAAATTTCAGAACTAATTTGTCTAATTGTTGGTTGTACTTATGTGCTCTATTACATGATGCATGCAGGGCCAGGTGCGCCAGCAGTATTCAACTGTGTAAGTGTTGATGCAAAATGTACCCTTCTAGTTTTTGTATACTTTGTACTTAATAAGATGTTGAACCTGTTATTGTGGTTATACATGATTATATAATCTGGATTTTTTTATGTTCAGTGTATATATACTTGCAATTCAAAAAATCTCTTTTGAAGTACTTGTCAAGGTTTATTCAATTTTCTGGTAGTTGCACATGGCAAAGAAATGGTATACAACTTACAGGGGTCTGCTTACTCCTACATGTATTTGCCTGTTCTATTTGTGCTTGTTTCACTCAGGGATTTAGGTTTTTTGCTGCCTTTCTCAGATGTAGAAGGTCATTATAGTGTTGTTAATAAATGACCTTAACTAATTTATTTTCTGTGGCAGGTGGTTGAGATTGGAAAAGGCAGCAAAGTGAAGTATGAGCTTGACAAAGCAAGTGGCCTTATAAAAGTGCGAATTTTGCCTATAAGTTTTCTTTATTTTATTTTTCTTTAGATCTTCAATGTCTCTCTTCTATAACCTGAGAGTTGTTCTATTTGGTAAAGGTTTACTTTATGCTTTTCACTTGTATGGGTTCAATAAATGTCCCTAGTGTAGGAGTTGTTTAATTGTGATAAATGTATGTACATATATTCTGTCTTTAATATAGTACAAGCTAGAAACCATTTGCATACTGTTGCTTAGTTGAGTAAGCTCAAAATGATTATGAAATAATTCTAGATGCCACTGCTGTAATCTATTTTATTAGAAATCATTAAATGTGTAGGGTGCAAAGAACAATACCCAGATTATAGATATACAACACAGTGTACAGATGTAGGATGATGACAAAATCAAGATGAATTAAATTTACATTAGCATGCTCATATTCTTAATTAGATGTTCATTTAAAGATTTTTCTGATCACTGATGGGAAACTAATTTGTGATTTGTGATTTGTGAATTGTGATTCACCAGTTTGCTTGTTTCATTTGGTAACATTAGATTGTGTTTCAGTAGTTATTCAGCCTGTTTATTAGTATTGTCTCCAGTGAGTGACTAAATTTGTATGAATTTTATATGATTAGGTTGATCGAATTCTCTACTCATCTGTTGTTTATCCACATAACTATGGTTTCATTCCAAGGACCATCTGTGAAGATAGTGACCCTATGGATGTCCTAATACTAATGCAGGTTACCTTATTTTTTTTTTTATTTTATTTTAACTAGACAAACACACAAACAATTTGGCTTTTGAAACGATCAATCAATCTACATACTTCTAACTGGCTCTATTTGAAATGATCAATAAATCACCTTCTAATCTGGCCCTTTCTCTCTACTAGGAGCCTGTGCTGCCTGGTACATTTCTTCGTGCTCGTGCAATTGGATTGATGCCTATGATTGATCAAGTAAGCGCATTTCATTGTGCTCTACAAAAGGACATCATTATCTCATTGAACAATATTTATAATGGAAAATGCCACTAGGCAATACTACAAGCATACTAATGAATGATCTAAAATGCTTTAATTTGCACTCATCTTTAATGTTGATTTGTAACAAGCTGTTTTCTTTTGCTCTGTAAGTTAGTTGTTGTTTATTCTATTATATTGTTTCTGCTCAATATGAAAGTTGGACATTTTATAATACTCCGTATCTTTGATTCATTGCTAATTGTGAAAGAGGATCCTGTTACAGGGTGAAAGGGATGACAAGATAATAGCTGTGTGTGCTGATGATCCTGAGTTTCGCCATTACAATGACATCAAGGATCTTCCTCCACACCGCCTGGCTGAGATCCGCCGCTTTTTTGAGGACTGTATCCACAATGTGCTAATCCTTGATATTTTTATTTGCACCTCAGCTGAGTATTTCATCCCCATCTATGCAAATGGATGAATTTTAGTATGCATTTTACTGATGATTAAGGGAGTGAGTGAAAACCACACAGCATATCTACATAGTTATCCACTTATCTGCTTTCTTCAATCCCCATTCATTCTTGGAAATCCTTTACTATCAATGAATAGACAAAAAGAATGAAAACAAATCAGTGGCGGTGGAAGATTTCTTGCCTGCAGAATCGGCTGTTGATGCTATCAAGTACTCCATGTAAGTAGAATCCCCCTAATCCCCGTCCCCAGGAAAATTCAGTAGTGACTTTTTATTCCATTTTGTGATCTCAGGGATCTTTACGCTTCTTATATTGTGGAGAGCTTGAGGCAGTGAATCACTCCACCATTATCAAGCTTCAGTGCATGTTCACTAAACAAATAATTCTGGACCTTCAAAGCTTAGGGCTCTTTGCTTCTATGGCAATCTTGTCTGAACTTATAATCTTACATTTTAACATTTTTATCCTCATGATGTTTATGAAGTGTAATATTTTAAGTGCTTTTTGCTACAAAAGCTTATTTTAATCAAGCAGTGCTGCTGGCAGTTACAAGTGAATTTGCAGGCTTTAAAGATGGTGAGTAGATTTAGTAATATAATTGTTCTAATGGTACAAGCCGTTTAAGAACAATATGTTTGGCAAAAAAAAATGTTGTTTATATCAACATTTTCTCTTAATTAGACCAGTTTATGGTCAGGCTTGAATGTTTAGTTTGGGCGTTAAACTGAAATAAAATAAAAGATTTAGGTTTCATGAAAACTTCTAACTCAAAGTCAAAGGAAACTTTAAAAATATTTTAATTTTTTGGTGTTTGGCGAAATTGAGAAAATTAATTTTCTCTTGCACAAAGAGTCAAGAGTTGACTCCACTGAGGTTCGAATCCACTCTTATTATCCATGTGGAAGTGTAAATCGAGACACCGGGTGTCACTAGACCACAAAGTCTTTGGCAATTTTTCCAGTTTAGTTAAGAAAATATATATATTTTTTCTTTTGTTTTATTTTTGTTGAAAATTAATATATTATTGGTTATATTATAATAATAATAACAATTGAGTCAAATGATAAAAAAATATAAAGCTTGATCGAACCGCTTCCACCTATTACATACTTTCTCAATCAATTGAAGCAATACCGCCCCAATTTAAGTTTGATTTTATGACCTCTCATATAAGAAAGTAACTGATATGAGGCGCTACGTGGAATCTCTTCTCTCCACATGGCAGGAAACGTGGTCGACAGGCCCAAACTCGCTTCAGCGGCAAATTGTTCAAAATAGAGAATGGGAATCATCTCCCCTTGATTTTTTAAAATGCAATGTCGATGCTGTCCATTCCACTGGTGCGTCCTTCACTCCTTTGGTGCTGTTCTTCGTAACAATGAGGGGCTTTTTGTCGCTGCGCTTAGTGGAAAATTGCATTGTTCTCAGGATCCTTATCTAGCAGAAGCTTTGGCTGTGAAGGAGGCGCTTTCTTGGATGAGTATTTGTTGAGTTAAATTATCTTAATTTTTGTTCAAGTTTTAATTCTGTTAGACAAGACTTTTCTATTGTTGGTCTAGTTTCTAAGAAATGTCGTTTGATTGCATATGACATTGGGAACGTTTTGGTTCGCCATGTCAATAGGTCAGCGAATCAAGTGGCTCATGTGCCACGAACAACTGATTCTTCCTCTGTCCTTAGGGTGTGGGAGTCTACCCCACCTAATGTATTTCACATTGATTTTGATATATGATATTTCCTTTATTTTCAAAAAAAATATAAGAAAGTCATTATACGCCATCAGAGCACAAAGTGCTTAGAAATTTTAATTTTTAAATCAAGCTAAATTTTAAACTTTTACAATTTGGGCTAAGCTGACGGTTTACGCCCCTAGTAGGGTCAAAACTGTAAAAAACTGGGCCATTACGAGCGAGTTGACTCACTAGTCCAGTACCGACCGCTACACGAGTAGTAACTCGTTTCAGCTCCCTTCATTTTCGCTTCTTCGTTATGGTCTCCACACTCTATTCTGCGCCGGTAGCGAGCTGAAGGCTCATCGTACACTTTCAGAAGCCATATCTATATCATCTTTAATCGCCAATCTTTGAATCCGTTCTGGAATTGAAGGAGTAGGCGAAGGAATTGAAGGAGATGGGTTCCCTTGGGAGAGCATTTTACACTGTCGGATTCTGGATCCGCGAAACGGGTCAAGCACTCGATCGCCTGGGCTGCCGCCTCCAAGGCAAATACTACTTCCAAGAACAACGTATGTCTCTCTCCATCTTCGCCTCAATAATTTGATGTGTAAATGTGTCAAATTTTATCATGAGAATGTTGTGTATCCAATCTTCTGACGCAGAGAAAATTTTGGATTCCTTTCAAGCATTCATCGATTTGCTGGTTACTTATGTGTACATTTTTTCTTCATTTTCCGTGTATGTTATTTTAATATTTTGTCAATTTTTGTTGCTACTGATTGAATGTTGAAAGTGAAATAATTAGCTTGGAAAAATAATGAGCACTTAGTCTCTTGAATTACTATGAAAAGATATATGCTAAAGCTTAGGTGATGGAAGGCTACTCATTCTACAATGAAAAGATGTCAGATTTTGGACTCTGCTTAAAGTTTTTTTTTTGGTTGGGTTAATAACAAAGCAATGCCATCCAACACTCTAACAGGATTATTGATTCCCAATAATTGATTAGAAAGTGAAAAGTTTTAATTCATAGGCTTTTTGCAGATGCCTTGTTATTGCTGAAGAATAATTGAAATTAATAATGTGCGTGTTTGTATTACTTTGTATAATTGCAATATGCTCGCTTTAAGCTGGTTAAAGTTCCTGATCAATATATCTTCATTTCATTATGGATTTTCTCTCTAGCATTGTACTGGAAGCTTACCACTTAAGTGTATCTCCCTGCAGTGTTCTCTGTTTGATGAATTTGTGTTCTTCAACTTCAGATTTTTTTTCTCCTTACCGTTTAACCAGCATAAATGTGTGTAAGGTTGAATTTCTGACTAACATCTTTTACTTTTTTATCCATTTCAGTGTCTAGGCATAGAGTCCTTATGAACTTGTTTGATAAAGTTCCTTCAGTTCATAGAGAAGCATTTGTTGCACCAAGTGCTTCTATCATTGGGGATGTTAAAGTTGGAAGGCATTCCTCTATCTGGTATGGATGTGTTCTACGAGGTAAGCTGTACAAAGTATCAGAAGATTGAGAAACAACAGTCTTCTGCTGTTAGTGTGTTAATGATGATTCCAAAATTATGTCTTCTTCCAGAAATGCCTGATCTTAAGTGTGGGGTTTCAATTGTTGTGATAAATACTAAAAACTTACAACTGTTGTAAACTTGCCATCTCATTGTTATTGTTGACACCTAGCATAGGGTAGTCTTTAAGAAGTCCACTGTATTAAGATTATTGGGATCCTCTTGTACTTGGAGCCTTATCTGTTCTTATCCTTTCAACATTTTACACACTGCTTTGTTGATTAACTTCATTCATGGGTTTGGAATTTGGCTTAGTGGGGGCTATTCAGTAAATGGAAAATATAAGAAAAATGGAAAACAAAAATGTAAAAATGGAGTTTGTGTTCAAGTTGTAAAAATGGAGGAGAGTTTACCAATTGGAAAATACAGGTGAACAGTAACTGCAAGTACAGTTCACCTTTTTTTTTTTTTTTGGATAAATGTTCTCCATTTTGAGAATGGAAAATTGGAAATATTTTCCATACTAAACGTTCCCAAAATAAATCCCTTTCCAGACAATAGGCTTGAGTTTGAATCCTTCTTTTCACCCCCTTCTGATGCACACCAACAGGAATTTTTGTTTCAATGAACAACTTCTTTAAGCTGGGCTATTTAGGATTCCAATGTATCATTTTTAATCAAAATCAAAATAACATGCAGTTGTTCCCCTCAAGGGTTTTATTCAAATTGTAAGATTCAACATGGATGAGAGAACTTATTTTCCTTTAAATGGCCATCTCATAACAACTTCTTTTCATAAAATAAAATAAGTAATAACATTTTCAACCATGTCTCAAGGCATCTAGATGTGCCTTTTTGCAGTTGATCCTACTCATAAAGTGAGCAGAGGTTAGGTTCATGAATGATTAGGTTGACAAATTAGTGGCTTTGCGATATGGTGCTGAAAAATAATTGCTAATTGGGCTATCATTTGTCTCGCATCTCTGGCAGTGTTCTGTCAACTCATGGTGCTTGGTTTTCTTGTTTCTTGCCACTTTTTGTTTTCTGTTCTTCTATCTTCTCCTTTCTGATAGGACAAATTCCAAATTGACTTCGGACCATATCAATAGAAAACAACATAAGGGGCTACTGGTAAACAGAAAAAAAAAAAGATATTAGTACAAAAAAAAAAAAAACAGATGGGTTTGCGTCCTTTTGAGGGTGAAGAATAAAACTTGATTTTTATTTTCTTGGGAAGTAGGCCTGTAGGGTTTGAGGAACTGTTGGTAGAAAATAGAAAGAGTTTGGTGGCAAGAAGAGAACAAAAGGTTTACTAAAAAGCTCTAACTTGTACCATTATAATGGTAATTGGTAAATAATGCAGTGAAAAGATACTTGTGCCCTTTGAAGTAGAAATAGTGCTGATCTCATGGATTTAGATGTTAATTCTTAATGAGTCATCTACCTTTTTGAGAATGAAGTCTTGGGGATAATATGCCAAGGGACTTGTTAGGGCTTGCAAGAGGATGAGAAAAATAGGGGTGATGATAAAAGTGCATAATAATTTTAGTGCAAATGTTTTACAAATCATTTCAACTTATAATTTCTTAGGCCCTGTTTGGTAAATGGCTGTTGGCTGATTGGGTTGGCTGTTTGGGTTGGAAGGTATGATTTGTTGATAATATTAGCTGATTGTAGAAAGTTGTTTGATAAATTGGCTGTTTGCTGATAGCTGTTTAGTATAATTTCTTTTCTCAAAAAGCTAATTGAAAAGGCTGCTTTGAGTAGCTTTTTGAATTTTAGCATTTTGGAGTTACAAAAAGCTTATTAACCAAACAACTAATAGTGGTCAAATAAGCCAAAATTGGCTGATTGGCTGATTATTTACCAAACAGGGCCTTAATGGCAAGCCCTTCAAATATGGAGGAACCAATCAAGCTTACAAAAATTCATCTGCACATAAAGTCATAAATAAATTCACCCTTGTACTTTCATGAGTTTTGTCTTCATAAACTGTGGCTATTTGTTTCATATATCTGCTTCTTGCAGGTGATGTGAATAGCGTAAGCATCGGAACTGGAACCAATATCCAAGACAACTCTCTTGTTCATGTAGCCAAATCCAATCTAACTGGAAAAGTGTTACCAACAATTATTGGCAACAATGTTACTGTTGGTGAGCAATGGCACTGAATTTAATGTGCTGCCATCTATTATTTTGCTGATCTTGTGGGATAACTTTTGACAATTTGAACTGTGAAGGTCATAGTGCTGTCTTACATGGATGTACTGTTGAAGATGAGGCATTTGTTGGTATGGGTGCAACCTTGCTTGATGGGGTGGTTGTAGAGAAAAATGCCATGATTGCTGCTGGTGCTCTTGTGAGACAGAATACAAGGATTCCTTGTGGAGAGGTTTGTAAGCTCTTATTTGATTTAAAATTTTATTCTTGTACTAGGATCAATTTTTGGCTTTATTTTGTGAGTAGCTCAAACATGTTAAAATTACTCGTTACATTTTCCAGCTGATGAACCCTTCATTTGTTCAAAAAAGAAGTGACTTTATAATATACCAGTCATTCTGGTTAACGTGGTGGGATAACTGCATATTTATGAAGTGAAGTTGATTGGTCCAATATCTTGTTATAGGAAATACAATATTCTTTGCCTTTTCTTATTATAGGTGTAATTCAGTCACTAATCAGTGATACCCGTGGGTCTTACAGGTCTGGGGCGGAAATCCTGCCAAGTTCTTAAGGAAACTCACAGAAGAAGAAATATCCTTCATCTCCCAGTCAGCCCTCAACTACTCAAATTTAGCACAGGGTCATGCAGCTGAAAATGCAAAGAGCTTGGATGAGAATGAGTTTGAGAAGGTTCTTCGCAAGAAGAAGGATGAAGACTACGATTCAATACTGGGTGTTGTTCGTGAAACACCCCCTGAGCTCATCCTAACCGATAATGCGCCAAAGGCTTCTTAAGCGCAAGTTAGAGGTTGAGTATTTGCTGAATTTGATGTTAACTGACATTTTTGTTGTAATGGGCAGATTGACAAGAAGGAAATGCCCATGGTTCATGTCTCTAATAATTTTGGCCCCAGGCTTACATATCAAATATGGATATTTACTGGAGAATGGAGAAACAAAATTAGTGTGTTTTAGCAACACTCTAGGGAGTGTAGGACATGAGTGAAAATTTTCTTCGCAGTTTCTTCATTTGTATGTCAATAATGCTCATTGCCCCATTCCTTCCCTCAGATCGTTGAGGTCATGTCTTCATTTGCAACTGGACTGAGTTTTCCTCACCGGGTTTTATCCGATGGGATTATAAATATTGTTGATGAGGATTTTGTTTTCTTGTACCATCACCGTTTCCGTGCTGATAATTTGAACATACAAGTATTTGTTTGGCCAGCTACACTATATGAATATAGGCATCCCTTAAAAATCTCAATCTCCTTGAGAAAGAGCTAAATGAATTTGAGATGCAGGTCAAATAGGCTCCTTCTTGGGGGACAGTAAAAATTTTGAGGGAGTGTGGAAATCTTTTTTAAGAGTTGGTGTGTTGCTGGACGTGAGTCACGTGACCAAGACCCCTACGAAGGAAGATGAAGATGAAAAGGGAAGGAGGAGAGTGGTTTTGGATTGAGTTTAAGTACAAACGACTATCGAACTTGTGTGTTCTTTGTGGTGTGATTGGTCGCACAGAGCGATTTTGCCACAATCTCTTGAAAGGTGCTGATGATACAACAGACATACCATACGATGGTTGGCTGAGAGTTACAAGACGTCGACCGTCGGCCACCCAGGCAAACTAATAGCTGATTTCAGATTCTCTTTCCCAGATAGAGACAAAATTGTCTTTCAAAAAAAAGGATAGATAAAATTGCAATGCATGCAGGAAAAGGTGGCAAGCGAGCCAGAGAAATGTACCCAAGTCTGGTACGATGATACGAAGGGTCAGGGTAGCGGGAAAAGACGTTGGAAATTTGAGACACTGTAAAAGCTAAAATTTTAATTTTGGTCCAATAATTATAGGCCTTTCTCAATAGTGACCGATTTTTAAGAAGATTTTGCAGGTGTGATTACGAAACAGAAAATGAGAGCGAATAAAAAAAACAAAACAAAAAACTAAAAAAAAAAATATATTGACGTGCCACGTGCCTAGGCGGGTGCGAGAGTTGTGCCTAACGCTTTCCCTCCAAAGTGGGTCACACATGGTTATGAAAAAACTCTACATTTGTAGGAGCATTCACATTGATGCGTAAGAGCATCCTTATCCGTGGGAATATTTCGCGGTAATTGAGGAGTTTTTGTAAATGTGATTAGGAAAGAGAAAATGGGAATTAGTGAATAAAAAAATAAAACAAAACTGAATTTTAAAAAAAAAACATTTAATGCTAATGTTGGGCGCATTCTGGGCGCATAGTGACAGCCACGCGTGCGTTGCTTGGGTCGGCAAAAAAAAAATGGTGGAGCCCACTTATTGCTATGATCCTTTGATTTGCCGGATTCACTTCTTCATTCTCTTTCTTCACTTCTCTCTTGCCAACATGGCAATAATTTCCTCAAGAACTGTGTATTATTCATTAGTGTGGATGGCTTAATGGGTGGTTTATGTCAGAGAAGCATTTTAGGTGACAAGAGAAAAGGGAAGAGAGAGATGGAGTGGGGAGCATATGCAAATTTTGGGGTTTTTTTTTTTTTTTTTTTGAATCATTCTGAAGTTTATTTACTGACATTAACTCCTCATTCTCCGCAGATGGAGATGCTCTTATTGGGTTGATGCAGACTAATTTTATGGATCGGTTCTCTATATATATTATTTTTGAGTTCAGGATCATTGGAATAAATGTTTAGGCCTATACCATCATAGTGTTGCACCATGGCAACAATCAAAGTACAGTGGAATTTTGCTCATTCAAGAAACCACACTTCATTATTATTATTATATGCATGAACTTAATTAAAATACATAGAATGAAGAAAATTAAAACAAATAAAAATAACAACGCAAATTAAAGGCGATCGAGCTTCAATTTAGTGAGGAAGACGAAGGTAGAGCGGAACGGGGTTGTGAGGTTCCGGCGGTGAATCCCAGACGGAGAAAGCACTGGTTGAGGTCATCCACTTCTCACTCATCTCTGGATAATGCCGATCTAACACATCTTTCAGGCTCTCCGTCGTGTTAACCCATTTCAGCCCTTTCTTCGTGTATGTTTCTTCGTTGTAATTGCTGGTGAAGAACCTGTCAGCCTCCAGCCTCCTGCACCATTAACAATATTCAATAGATTAAATATCAGCCCTAACCAGCAAAGAATTGAAGTAATTAAAACAGTTTAAGTTGAGCTAATCAGTTCAAATAAAAAAAGTAAATAGGTCATTCCTACAAGGAGTTAAGTTAATAATTGACTAAGTTGATTGATGTTGCCAATAAAGAATGGAGTTAAAATAGTCTAGTTTGAGCTGATCTGCTTAAACCAATTGATCAGTCTCATTGGGGTCAACTGTAGTGTAATTTTTGGTTCACCTTGATGCCATGAGAACAAATATAATGAAGGCAGTTTCGCTGATGGCAAAGCCCTTGATCTTTTTCTCAGCCATGAGCCCAACCAGAAGGTCCAATTCCTCCACGTCGTCGCCGTAGACTTCCCGGAGAGTTTTGATGGCTTCCTCATCGTCGGTCAGGTCTTCCCACTTGGAGATGGGGATCAGAAGGATGGCCCTACGGAAGTCGTTGTATCTTGCTACACTCCTCTCTCTGTCCCTATACACTGCATCAAATCAACTTAAAACATTAACGTTTATGTCAAACCTTAAATATCATTTTACAAAAAAAATATTTATTGATACCTTCAAGAGCAATTAAATCAACGGGATCTGGTCTATCGGTCCCGTCAGGATTTTGGGGCACAAGGTTCCTCATCCACGAGGGATAATTCCATAGTTCAAGTGCACCGCAGGCTTGGTGCCCCATTGACACCATTTGCCTTGCAAACCCTATTTCCGACAATTTCTGTTCTCCTTTCTGGTCAATCAAATCTACCATGTCAACCCTACAATAATGCAACATTAACCCATAATTACTTAATCTTGGATATGATATTGTTGTCCTGACATTCTTTGTCTGGGACAGACACATAGGTAAATCGCGATATGTGCCATATTAGACGTACTCTCTAGATAGTGGGGGTGATTTGTTGGGTCCAGGGGCTGCGTTAATATTCCTAAGTTGGAGCTTTTCTGGGAGGAGTTGATGCATCCTGTAAACGCTGGTGAATTCTTCTGTTAAGGAATATGGGACGCCATGGTTTTCAGGCTTCTTCATACCCACTAAACCACTCAAGAGATACCATCCCAAATGCCCAAATGTATCCTTGAACTTCTTCCCCAGCAAACCGTACCAATTGGTTCGCATTGCTGCAAGTAACGTATCGGTTTTCAGCAGCTCCACCGTCCAGTCAATGGTGTGGACCTTCGCAATCACTGCTGACGTCACTAGCCTTGCATGCCTGTAAAGTTCCTCGTCCTTTAATTCTGGATATTCCTTCTGATTCACACAAAGAGGTAGCCAATTCAAACTTTTAGTTTAATGGGTAACAATAACGTAAACAATTCCTTCCGATTCACACAAAGAGTTAGCCAATTCAAACTGGTAGTTTAATAGGTAACAATAACGTCACACCCTCCCATCCCCCCTCAATTCAATGAAAATATAATTAAGTTGATAGTCGAATTGCACATTTATGTTTATATATTATATGGGTAATCACCTTTAGGGCATCGCACACTGCATTATGCTCCATGACAAACAGAGCTTGCAACGACAAGAGACCAGCCCAGGTATTACGAACATCTCCGGATATAATGTTCCCATCTTTGTCCCGGAGGAGAAGACCATCTTTTCCTATCTTCAGCTTCCCGTCTTTGAATGTTCTCACCTTTTGCAATGCTCCGGCGTTGCTTCCATATATAGCACTCCCATCCCTTCACCCAAAAAATAAAACAATAAGGGAATAAAAAAATTGAGCATTTACTACTATATATGATCAAAGAAGGATATGATTATTATTATCTTATACGTACCACCAAGGTGTTCTGCGGTTTCTGTAGCCGGACTTGATGTCATAGAAGCCGGTAGGCTCTTCCTTTGATTTGTAGAACTTGAAGGATTTCAAAGGGCACTGATTTGCTACTTCTTTGGGTGCAACAAGCTCGATCTGTTGGGTATCTTCTAAGTGGTCGATCCAATCGTGTATCATGAACTGTATCCATGAAGCCGCAATCATGTTGAATTGTTTCCCAGTGTCTATCAAATTTCTACGTGCCAATAGCTTCGTCGCAACCACCATCGGCTCTGGCTTCTTCAACTGCACATATTATACATATTTTTTTAAAATCATGCTTTTTAGTTTTCAGTTACCTAGTCCATATACATTATTGTATTTGGTAACATGTTGTTGTTGTTGCTATACCTTGTTTGACTGATCAACTGGAAGGATGTTCCGGCCGAAGAAAGAAAATTCTTCTCCGACACCTTCGTTGAAGGGATCATTGTACTCTCCGTCAGCCGTCCGGTAAGGGTAATCCGCCGGATTATATCGGACGCCGGTCGGCGTTCCGCCGACGTTGAACAAGTTGTATTCCTGGTGAAGGTGCCGGCGAATGGCCAGATACGCCAAACCTAAGAACACAGGCAACTTGTGCCACAATCCCAGCTTATCCACAAAATGAATACCCTACAAAAACAGTGCAAATTAAACCAAATATTATACGTGTCCATTAAAACTTTGAACAAAACACCATGCCAAACAGTAATTATTATCACCACACATGTAGTATAGTTGTTAATTATAAAATATCAATCCTCAACTTTATGGTCAATAAATATTAACTTAAAAGAACTTACTATGAAGAAAAGATTATCGAGTAGGGTGATTCGATTGACGACTTCATGGAAGTGTTTGTGGATGAATTTGTGAAAAGAAACAAGTAAAATAAATCTATCTCAATTGACATATTATGTATTTACCGTTAACAAAGTGTGTCTGTAAATAAATCGGCACATACATAATACACGTAACATGTTAATTGCAGTCACATAATATGTCGTTAACATATTATATATCTACAGTTAATTTTTATACCATGGTTAATAATGCAAAATGAATCCTAGACAATTGGCAATAGTTATATCATGGACTCGAGTCCACCTCAATCACAATTTTCATACTGAATGTTCACAATTCAAATTGTGAACATATTTAGTTTTGAACATTCCGTATATAAATTGTGTATTTTAGATTCGTTCTATCTTAGCTTGTAAGGTGGACTCGAGTTCATAGAATAATTTGCTTGACAATTGGACATATTTTTATTCAAAGTTGAGTTGTGTTTGAAAGAGAGATGTGCAAGCTAAGGGAATTTAAGTCTTTGAACTACCTTGTATTAAATGTATTAACCAAACAAAAACTATGTGCATTACTTCTTTGAACAAAATACCATGATATATAATAATTATTGTCCACCAAAAGCCTTGTGGTAGAACGACATAACTGTGACTTCTTAAATGAAAAATTTCAAGTTTGAACCCCAATGTGGGACCATTGACTCTTTGTGCTATTGCAACGTAACAGAGTCAATAGTACTAAAAAATAATAATTATATTACTGTCACCCCACACATGTATTATTATAGTTGTTAATTTTAAAATATCAACAATTTATTTTATGAGCAAAAAATAATACTTAAAGAAACTTACAAGGAAGAGAAGCTTATCAAGAAGGGTCATTCGGTCGACGACTTCATGGAAGTCTTTGTGGATGAAATTGTAAAAAGGAGCGAGCAAGACAGACTTAAGAGATGCCATAAGAATGGACATTTTTATGGAACAGGAAAAGAAAGATTCAATGTGTTGAACTTGTGATTCTAAAGGAATCCTCACCTCGTATATATAGAAGACGTAGAGAGAGCACCCAAAAAAGGAACGTGGAATAGTACGTATCCTACAACTATGAGGCGGCTTTGACAATTCTATTTCATAGAATAATAATTGGTCTGCAACGTTACACGACACGACAAAAAAAAAAAAAAATACAATATCCAAACTTAAAAATTCATCATCGCTCCTATTACCTGATAGACTGATAAAGATGGTAAATCGGCTATAAAGTTTCGATGACAGCTTTGATATTAATTGACAAATTAAGCAATTATCAGTTACCACTACGTCAAAAGTTATAATTTGTAACAAAAATAGAACTTTATTATTATTATTATTATTATTATTATTATTATTATTTTATACTTGTGTAACTGTCAATAATATCACATTTTGATGACAAATGTTAGACTCGATTCTCCAAACCTTCACCCAACATGTAAACTGCCTAAAACAAAATTAAATACATACATTTCTTTATAGTGTTGACTATTATATATGGATGAGAATTACATCAAGTAGTACAAATTGTTTTTAAAAATAATAAAAATGAATGAATAGGAGAGAGTGGCGTACGACTTATTGCGTACACGAGTTCGATCTTGATGATACTCAGCTCGGAGATCAACATAGGCATACAGACTTTTATGGAAGTTATAAATATTATAAGGAGTACGTAATTTATTTTTGTTCGATCTTGCGTGTACGAAGTTGAATAATAGTACTTTTTTCCCTCTAAGTTTATCTTATAAGCATCGCGACGAAATTACAACTACTATGCGATTGTGTAAGCCTTATGACTCCAAAAGATAAAGAGCGACAAGTAGATAAACTAGTATAATTTGTTTTTAAGTGACTCAAACCAATAAGGTCATATTTTATGTGTACGAAGTTGTGTTGGTATGATATTATTAGTATGTTTGCCTTCTGTACCTAAACATATGTACTTTTTTTTTTTTTTTTGAAAACAAACATATGTACATATATATATATATATATATATATATATATATATATATATATATATATATATATATATATATATATATATATATATATATATATATATATATATATATATATATATATATATATATATATATATATANATATATATATATATATATATATATATATAATTAGTACACCACTGATCTGATATCATATAATACAGGTATGTAAATACTTGTATATGTGTTGTAAGTTCGAATGCGTATTCTATGCGTACGTATGTAATTATAATATTGGTTATATATTATAATAATATGTATTCGTATATTGTGTGTTGAAATCAAATTATTGCGGTATGATATGTTTGTGAAGATTCGGATACATTAATTTAGAATATAAAATTTAAATTACTGTACAAGGAATGCTTGTTTAAAATAATGTAGTCG
Source organism: Ipomoea triloba (assembly GCF_003576645.1). Lineage (NCBI taxonomy): Eukaryota > Viridiplantae > Streptophyta > Magnoliopsida > Solanales > Convolvulaceae > Ipomoea > Ipomoea triloba. Next base: position 23,509,603 of record NC_044920.1, read on the forward strand.
GTGCGTATACCATATTGATATGATATTACTATATTAGTATGTTTGCCTTCTGTGCCTAAACATATGTGTGTGTGTGTATATATATATATATATATATATATATATATATATATATATATATATATATATATATATATATATANATATATATATATAGTACATCGCACTGTTATCATGTAATATTTAGGTACGTAAATACTTGTATATGTGTTGTACGTGCGGATGTGTATTCTATGCATACGTATGTAATTACTCCGTATAATATTAGTTTTATATTATAATGATATAATATGTATTCATATATTGTGTCTTGAAAGTAAATCATTGTGGTATGGTATGTTTGTGTAGATTCAGGTACATTAGTTTAGAATATAAAATTTAGAGTATTATTGTATAAGGAATGCTTGTTTGTATAAAATAATATTTAAATACAGAGGCACTAATGATATATATTTATTAAGTAAAGAAATTCACATGTGATATGCTGTGAATTTATGTTCTTGAGGAATATTGGTTACATGATTAAAATCATCTCCTATACTTTAGAGAATATGAATATGTAGTTTAAGTGTAGCGTTATAATTTTTAAATATATATAAATTAATTAAATCATACACACAAACTGTCAACATACGCACACTTTCGCCGTGCCAAATTATCATCATACGCACAAGTAGGTTGGCAGGTTGCAAGTAAAATTCAAATAGAACTATTCCTAGATAGTACTGACGAAATAAATTAAAAAGGGAAGGGATTTTTCCATTTTCTGAAAAAAATAAAAATAAAAATTTCCCACTATCCTATATTGGGACCACATGCAATTAAATGAATGAGTTAGATTATGTGGACTTCAATCCTCAATTTTACGGTCGATAAATATTACTTAAAGCCAAAGACCTTGTGGTCTAGTGATACTTGGTGTCCCGATTTACACTCCCACATAGATGATGGGAGTTCGTTTGAGCCTTAGTGGAGGCAACTGTATACTTTTTGTGCTTCAGTAGGTTGGATCTCAATTAACATATTAGGTGTTTAACGTTAATATGTCGGTAACATATTATGTATCTACAACTAACCTTTATATCAAGGTTGATAATGCAAAATGAATCCTAGACAATTGGCAATAGTTATACTATGGACCCGAGCGTCGAGAAAACTGTGTGCATTACAACTTTGAACGAAACACCATGATATATAATAATTATTGTCACCACACATGTATTATAGTTGTTAATTTAAAAATATCAACAATTTATTTTACGGACAAAAAATATTACTTAAAAAAACTTACAAAAAAGAGAAGCTTATCAAGAAGGGTCATTCGGTCGACGACTTCATGAAAGTCTTTGTGGATGAAATTGTGAAAAGGAGCGAGCAAGACAGATTTAAATGCCATAACAATGGACATTCTTATGGAACAGGAAAAGAAAGATATAATGTGTTGAACTTGTGAATCTAAATGAATCCTCCCCTCGGATATATAGAAGACGTAGAGAGGGCACCCAAAAAAAGAACGTGGAATAGTACGTATTCAACAACTATTATAACGACATTGACAGTACACGACAAAATAAAAAAAAAATTTACAATACCCAAATATTATAACGAGTTCGTAATTTATTTTGTTCGATCTTGCTTGTACGAAGTTGAATAATACTCCGTCCTATTTTGATTGTCTTTATTTTGATTGTCTAGTTCGTTTAATGAATCGTGACTGAAATTATTTTTAATTCAATTTTTCATAATATTAAGCTTAGTATTAATATATAAAATTTATATATTTAGAAACTACATTAAAAATATTATTAAACACAAAAAATTAAATTTAAAAATAATAAAATATTACTAAAAAAAAAATAAACAAAAAAGAAAGAGTTAGTTTGACCAATAAATAGTAAATAGGACATGAGAGTATTACTTTTTCCCCTCTAAGTTTATCTTATAAGCACTCGAAACCACAACTATTATGTGAGGGTGTAAGCCTTATTACTCTAACAGACAAAGGATCACAAAGAGACAAACTATTTTAGTTTGTCATTAAGGGTGTGTTTGGAAACCCAGAAAATGACTTTTGGAAAATGTTTTCTGAAAAATGAGTAATTTTCCAAAAAATATTTTGCTTACCGACGTTTGGCTGCACAACGAAAAACTGTCTTTTTGTGTTTGGTTCATTTTCCGGAAAATGAGCAGAATTGTATACTTCATTTTTCAACTCAAATGGCAGTTTATTTTGATATTGAATTTTTCATTCACCCATTATCCGATTTGAGCGTATAATATATTATAAATTTCGTAGGTTAGGACCACACAAAAAAAAAAAAAAAAAAAAAACTCGCGAAATAGCCGGCCTAACGGGCCTAGCCCGCTAAGATTATACCCGCATCCCGCAAGTGAGGCCATATATATATATATATATATATATATATATATATATATATATATATATATATATATATATATATATATATATATATATAGCTCTAATGAGAACAGGTGCCTAGGAGAGAAATAAGAACGATCCACGTGTCCAGATCAACGAATCAAATGTAATTTAAAAAAACAACGCGGTGACATTTTCGTAAATAACTCAAACTTTGGTGCAAGTAAATGTGTTATAAGTGCAAGTAGTTGGTGCACATTTGTAAGTAAAAAGTGCAACTAAAATCACTTACAAGTGCAAGTAATTTACCTTATTAACATTCGTGCACCTAGGTGCAACTAATTATACCATTAGGTGCAACTAGTTATAACGTTAGGTGCCCTTAGTATTGATGCTAAATGTGCATTTTACTTGCACATGTAATACATTTTACATGCACTTGTGCACCTATTTTCACTTACAAGTGCAATTAATTTACCTTGTTAACATTCATGCACCTAAGTGCACCTAGTTATAATCTTAGGTGCAACTACATCTAGACACGTGCGCGCTGCAAAGCGTTCTCAGTTACTCATGGGCGCACCGTTCTCATTTGAATGCATTCACATATATATATATATATATATATATATATATATATATATATATATATATATATATATATATATGTGGTCCCCTATATATCAAATGTCAATATACAAATTTAAAGTGGTTAAGTAAGAAATAAATGGGTTTGGCTCTCCCTGGGTCCCCCCTCCCAGCTTGATCAAAACAAAAAGAAGAAATAAATGTGCTATTATGAACTAGGGAATATTTTATTCAAAGTTGAGTTTTCTTTGAAAGAGACCGAAATGTGCAAGGGAGATTGTTTTTGTCTCTGTTAAAAATAATAATAATAATAAACGTTTAATTTTTCTCTTGAAAACATCAGCTTTGGCACTCTTCTCATTGAAAAGTAAATAAATACTCTGAATTTTCTAAAACAGAGAAATAAATAAATATTATGCATGCCATGGTTCACTTGGCCCTCCCGTGCCAACTAATAACTTGCACAATTATGTTCATTAAGTAGTACATGTTTAATTTGCACAAGTATGTTCATAAGTACTCCATGTTTGTATTTTTATTGCTTTCTTAGGGTTACGGGGGAAATTAATTTGTAACAATTATCCGATGTTATGCATTGAATAAATTCACCTTGTGACCTTAGTAGTTCCCAATGAATGTTGAACCTAAAATCTTGTGATTACTAAAGTCAAAGTCAACATCTGATCAACTTGGCTAGGGTTACCCATTTATTATTTTTCTAATATAAAAGGATGAGATATGTTTTCATTTAATAATTTGGTTTAACAAAAAAAGTTTAAATTTTCTAAAATTTTGTTGGGATCAAGTTTTTTTTTTTAATGGATAGATTCTCTATATATATTATTTTATTGGGAAAATGGCATTTTTTCCCCCTATGTTATGTGCATATAGCACTTTTCTCCCATGTGTTATTAAAGTGGCACTTTTCCCCCCTGAAATGTTAAATTGTCATTGTTACCCTTAAAAATAATTATTTCATTTATTTTTCTTCTCCAACAAATTATTATTTATATGTATGGACGATCACGATTCGGTTCAAACCTAACCAAACACTGTAGCAATCATATCGAAATAGTATGGACGGTTCTAGTTACGATTCAGAACCGAAAAATTTAAAATTAAATAATTATTGAATCGTGAACCGGAACTTAACCACAGTCATATATAGTGGAAATAATCAAACGCTTATTTTGATAAATCGGTACGGTTCGGTTCAAATTTAGATTTTAAACCGCCAATCAAAACTTATGTATTTATTTACTACGTATTTATTTTTATAATTTTATTTCTTATTTAAAAATAGTCTAAATTTAACAATTATTTTATTTTATTTTTCGGTTTTGAATCGTAACTGTAACCGTCTACACTGTTTAAGTTCAATTGCTACAGTGTTCGATTAGGTTCGTATCGAACCGTAATCTTCCATACATATTAGTAACAATTGATTGGAGAATAAAAATAAATGAAATAGTTATTTTAAGGACAAAAATGTCAATTTAACATTACAAGGGAGAAAACTACCACTTTTAAAATAACTGAGGGGGAAAACTGACACTTTAATAACACAGGGGGAAAAAGTACTATAAACATATAACATAGGGGAAAAAGTGTCATTTTCCCTATTTTATTTAAGTGTACACGGTCATTGGAATAAATGTTTAGGCCGGCCTATACCATGAGAGTGTTGCACCATGACAACAATGAGACAACCAATGCAGATGGGAAATAAGACATAATCGTGACCATTGGATAACTTGAATGAATGGGAGAGATTTGGTTTTATATATATTGTCTACTTATTTTCGCAGCAATTTATTTATATATTATTTTCGGACTTATGTTGGACTAACCCCTATAAAACCAATAGTAAGCATTTTCATACTTTTGAAAGGATCATGCTAGTGACCTTAACAATTACTCCGTACCATTTCTTATTAATTCAAGGTGCGCTCAGTTAATTCACCACTAATTTGTAAAAATAAATAATTGTTTTCTCTCTTTTTTTTTTTTGATCTAAGAGTCACTAATAATGTGTGATAATTATAATGGTGCAAAGTATTTTTCGTTTTAATCTTAGAGTGACTAATAATGAGTATACACTCTTAAACTTTATTTGAAAATGCAATTAAAAGTAATCAGGGGCTTAATTATTGCATTTCCCCAAAATGATTCGTGATTGTTTCCCAAATTAAAATAAAAATATATATCCTAAAAATAAATTAATAAACAGTTAATTAATATTATTTAGAGAACAAATATTTTCAAATATGTACTTAATTACTTTTATTTGTATATTAGTTTTTCATGCGCATTGTGCGAATATGATGATGTCCAATGTTTTTTTTAAATAAGTCATTTAAAGTATATGCAAGATTATATATGAGATGTTCATGCATTTGTAATTGAATGTTGAATTTATTTATTTAAATTGGTAATTCAACGTATATGAATACAAGATAATATATGAGAGGTTGACTATAATTGTCATTAAAATAAATGTTTGTAATTTTGTAAAAATGATAGACTAAATACTTAGTCTAAAAATGATAGTATAAATAAATACTATTTTTTATTTGAATTTCTCTAAGGCCCTGTTTGGTAAATAATTAGTCTATCAACCAATTTGGCCTATTTGACCATTATTAGTTGTTTGACTTGTTTAAAAAATCAATATAAGTGTTTGGTTAATAAGCTTTTTGTAACTCCAAAATACTAAATTTCAAAAAGCTACTCAAAATAATCTTTTCAATTAGCCTTTTGAGAAAAGAAATTATACCAAACAGCTATCAGCTAACAGCTAATTAATTTACCAAACACTTTTCTATAATCAACTAATATTATCAATTAATTATACCTTCTAACCCAATCAACTAACAACATCAGCTAACAGACATTTACCAAACATGATCTAAGTCTTTTAAATTCACTTTCGAGTAGCATTGTCATTGTCTTCATCTTCAGTACTTGTTTTCTTTTATTTATTTATTTATAAGGGAAAATGGCATCTTTAGTCCCTGAGTTATAAGGGTAGTGTAGACTCAGTCCCTAAGTTATGGCTGTATGCGAGTTTAGTCCCTCAGTTATTCACAAAGTGGCGAGTTTAGTCCCTGGACATTAAATTTGACGAAAAAATTAAAAAATATTCAAAATTTGAGGGGTAAAATAGGAAATTCACATTTTATTATTCTTCTTATATCAAAATCACTTTTACAACATTATTTTTTCACTTTTTAGCCTAACTATTTTTAATATTTTTCATTTTTAAAAGCATTTTAATAACTTTCAAATGACTTGTTAGGAACCTGACTCTCGTATAACACACTTAAAACTTAGCACAAATAAAGAAATGCATTATCATTGTATTTAGGTGTATGAAACACACTATCCTAACAAGTTTTTATTTTTTTACTAAGCAACAAATGTAATAAAATTAAAACTTTTGAGATTTTTTTACACACTATCCTATCTCAAAAGTTNATGCAGATGGGAAATAAGACATAATCGTGACCATTGGATAACTTGAATGAATGGGAGAGATTTGGTTTTATATATATTGTCTACTTATTTTCGCAGCAATTTATTTATATATTATTTTCGGACTTATGTTGGACTAACCCCTATAAAACCAATAGTAAGCATTTTCATACTTTTGAAAGGATCATGCTAGTGACCTTAACAATTACTCCGTACCATTTCTTATTAATTCAAGGTGCGCTCAGTTAATTCACCACTAATTTGTAAAAATAAATAATTGTTTTCTCTCTTTTTTTTTTTTGATCTAAGAGTCACTAATAATGTGTGATAATTATAATGGTGCAAAGTATTTTTCGTTTTAATCTTAGAGTGACTAATAATGAGTATACACTCTTAAACTTTATTTGAAAATGCAATTAAAAGTAATCAGGGGCTTAATTATTGCATTTCCCCAAAATGATTCGTGATTGTTTCCCAAATTAAAATAAAAATATATATCCTAAAAATAAATTAATAAACAGTTAATTAATATTATTTAGAGAACAAATATTTTCAAATATGTACTTAATTACTTTTATTTGTATATTAGTTTTTCATGCGCATTGTGCGAATATGATGATGTCCAATGTTTTTTTTAAATAAGTCATTTAAAGTATATGCAAGATTATATATGAGATGTTCATGCATTTGTAATTGAATGTTGAATTTATTTATTTAAATTGGTAATTCAACGTATATGAATACAAGATAATATATGAGAGGTTGACTATAATTGTCATTAAAATAAATGTTTGTAATTTTGTAAAAATGATAGACTAAATACTTAGTCTAAAAATGATAGTATAAATAAATACTATTTTTTATTTGAATTTCTCTAAGGCCCTGTTTGGTAAATAATTAGTCTATCAACCAATTTGGCCTATTTGACCATTATTAGTTGTTTGACTTGTTTAAAAAATCAATATAAGTGTTTGGTTAATAAGCTTTTTGTAACTCCAAAATACTAAATTTCAAAAAGCTACTCAAAATAATCTTTTCAATTAGCCTTTTGAGAAAAGAAATTATACCAAACAGCTATCAGCTAACAGCTAATTAATTTACCAAACACTTTTCTATAATCAACTAATATTATCAATTAATTATACCTTCTAACCCAATCAACTAACAACATCAGCTAACAGACATTTACCAAACATGATCTAAGTCTTTTAAATTCACTTTCGAGTAGCATTGTCATTGTCTTCATCTTCAGTACTTGTTTTCTTTTATTTATTTATTTATAAGGGAAAATGGCATCTTTAGTCCCTGAGTTATAAGGGTAGTGTAGACTCAGTCCCTAAGTTATGGCTGTATGCGAGTTTAGTCCCTCAGTTATTCACAAAGTGGCGAGTTTAGTCCCTGGACATTAAATTTGACGAAAAAATTAAAAAATATTCAAAATTTGAGGGGTAAAATAGGAAATTCACATTTTATTATTCTTCTTATATCAAAATCACTTTTACAACATTATTTTTTCACTTTTTAGCCTAACTATTTTTAATATTTTTCATTTTTAAAAGCATTTTAATAACTTTCAAATGACTTGTTAGGAACCTGACTCTCGTATAACACACTTAAAACTTAGCACAAATAAAGAAATGCATTATCATTGTATTTAGGTGTATGAAACACACTATCCTAACAAGTTTTTATTTTTTTACTAAGCAACAAATGTAATAAAATTAAAACTTTTGAGATTTTTTTACACACTATCCTATCTCAAAAGTTNTTGAAAATAATTAGGCTAAGAAGTGAAAAATAATGTTGTAAAAGTGGTTTTGATATAAGAAGAATAATAAAATGTGAATTTCCTATTTTACCCTTCAAATTTTGAATATTTTTTAATTTTTTCGTCAAATTTAATGTTCAGGGACTAAACTCGCCACTTTGTGAATAACTGAGGGACTAAACTCGCATACACCCATAACTTAGGGACTGAGTCTACACTACCCCTATAACTTAGGGACTAAAGATGCCATTTTCCCTNTAATGTTCAGGGACTAAACTCGCCACTTTGTGAATAACTGAGGGACTAAACTCGCATACACCCATAACTTAGGGACTGAGTCTACACTACCCCTATAACTTAGGGACTAAAGATGCCATTTTCCCTATTTATAATTGATACACTCTCATTTGTACTTATTTTACTTGTGTTTTTATGTAGGTTTTATAGTTAATTGTGTGATAAAATGTTGTGTCCAATGCTTATTTCCTTGTTTTCATATTTTAAATGGTATAATGCTTGGTTTAGATGTTTTTGATGTGTTTAGAAGTGCATTAGAACTATTTGGGAGCAAAAGCCAATTCAAATGAGCCAAAGAGTTGTAATTCCCGCTACCATGGCGACATCTTGGTAATCGGACCATATCTCTTCCTATGAATATCCAAATGAGATGATTCTTGAGCCATTGGAAAGAAGACTTCAAGGGCTACAACTCTTATGAAGACATCAAAGTGTAGATCAAAAGGAAAACTGGTCAAAAGATCAAAGAGTTGTAATTCCTGCTAAATATGGCGACACCTNATGTTGTGTCCAATGCTTATTTCCATGTTTTCATATTTAAAATGGTATAATGCTTGGTTTAAATGTTTTTGATGTGTTTAGAAGTGCATTAGAACCATTTGTGAACAAAAGCCAATCCAAAGGAGCCAAAGAGTTGTAATTCCCGCTACCATGGCGACATCTTGGTAATCGGACCATATCTCTTCCTAGGAGTATCCAAATGAGGTGATTCTTGAACCATTGGAAAGAACACTTCAAGGGCTACAACTCTTTTGAAGACATCAAAGTGTAGATTGAAAGGGAAAATGGTCAAAAGATCAAAGAGTTGTAATTTCTGCTAAATATGGCGACACCTCGGTAATTGGACCATATCTCAGCCTAGAAATATCCAAATGAGGTGATTCTTAAACCATTGGAAAGAAGACTTCAAGGGCTACAACTCTTATGAAGAGATCAAAGTGTAATTCGAAGGGGAAAAGGGTCAAAATCAGGATGCAAGTCGGAACTACGTCACAGGAATTTTCGACGCGTCGAACTCAACTTTCGACGCGTCGAAAATCCCAAAAATGAGGCAGAATAGCCTCGTTTCGGCGCTGTAAAGATTCGACGCGTCGAATGTTGGATTCGACGCGTCGAATGTCGCAGATCTGCGATTCTAAACTTCTAAAAATTGTCATTTTTGCCCTCCATTCTCCACCCACTATAAAAGCATCATTTTCTCTTCAAACCCTAAGCTTGGCTGCGNACACCTCGGTAATTGGACCATATCTCAGTCTAGGAGTATCCAAATGAGGTGATTCTTGAACCATTGGAAAGAACACTTCAAGGGCTACAACTCTTTTGAAGACATCAAAGTGTAGATTGAAAGGGAAAATGGTCAAAAGATCAAAGAGTTGTAATTTCTGCTAAATATGGCGACACCTCGGTAATTGGACCATATCTCAGCCTAGAAATATCCAAATGAGGTGATTCTTAAACCATTGGAAAGAAGACTTCAAGGGCTACAACTCTTATGAAGAGATCAAAGTGTAATTCGAAGGGGAAAAGGGTCAAAATCAGGATGCAAGTCGGAACTACGTCACAGGAATTTTCGACGCGTCGAACTCAACTTTCGACGCGTCGAAAATCCCAAAAATGAGGCAGAATAGCCTCGTTTCGGCGCTGTAAAGATTCGACGCGTCGAATGTTGGATTCGACGCGTCGAATGTCGCAGATCTGCGATTCTAAACTTCTAAAAATTGTCATTTTTGCCCTCCATTCTCCACCCACTATAAAAGCATCATTTTCTCTTCAAACCCTAAGCTTGGCTGCGGATTTTGNTATGTGCCTAGTTCTTGAATTGCTTGAATGAAATATCTATTTGGGTTTATTACTTGTGTTGTAATTGTGGCTTAATTTCTTGATGCTTGTAGTTAAGGATCCTAATTACTTGTTTCATTGCTAAATTTGTCTATGAATTAGAGCACCCACAATTGCACTTGATTCTTGTACCTCGAGAGAGGACATGTTGATTAAGGGATTTATTGTGAATAGCTCACGAGAGTGAGTATTCCAATTGTGAATAGCCCACGAGAGTGGGTATTCCATTTATTGCTTGTTCTTGATTATATGTTGTGAATAGCTCACGAGAGTGAGTATTCCAATTACCATGTTTTGGGATTGAATTACGAGAGTAATCTTTCCCTTTTAGATTGCAATCATCCACACTTGTTGAACCCGAATGATTATTTCACTTTAGATTGGCACTAGGTGATTAAACACTTTGACACCCAAAAATCCCGCTCTTAATCTCTTGTATATAAAAGTCCGTTTGCCTTGCTTCATTTATTTTATTTTCATAATTTTAGATAAATACCTATTGTTAACGTAGGAATAGCTTCTCGAGAATTAATTAGTAACTAGTGCTTAATACCCCGCTTCCCTGTGGATCGATAACCCCGGAATACTCCGGGTATTTGCTTGTACCTAAAAACGCTACGACCAATAATGTGTCATGTGCAATTGAGTTATTCGTGTTAGTTTAGTAGACATCGTCATGCAATGAGATTAGAGCTAGTGTAGTAAGTTGTGGATTTGTCTCGTTGTGTTTGTGTATATAATTGGGATGTTAGTTGTACTATGAACTTTTGATGTTGCAAGCGTCCATTGGACATTATCACATTTGCGCAATGCGTGTAGAAAATTAGTAATAATAATAAGTGGTGTGGTAGTGGTGGTGGTAGAGGTGGTGATGGACCGATGGTAATAGTAATTCATAAATTAGCTTATAAAAAGAGATAAGAGAGAAGATAAATACCTGAAAATAAAGAATTTGGAAAATGTCTTCCACCTAAATATAAGAAGACTTTTTTTTTTTTTGATAAATTGAGTTTTTTTCTATTGACCATAATGAATATTTTTCTTTAACTTTATTTTCCTTGAATACCCAAACACAAAAAAAATCTGAAAAATAATTTCTAGAAATTATTTTTCGAGTTTCCAAATATACCCTTAAATCAAAATGTAAAAGTATTACATTTTCTTTAAACAGTATTACACTTTCCCTAATAAGTAACAAATTAAACATTTTATTACTGATTAGTACGGAATATTAAATTTTTAGTATAAGTATTACATTTCATTTTGAACCAACCCATCTCACGGATAATGATCCGTCTCACACAAATTTTTGTCTATTTTGTATATTACGCTAACAAATAAAAATATAATGATTTTCATTTTCAAATAAAATAATTAAAAAAATTAGTGATCAAGTTATCAAGTACAATAATATCACAAAATATAAAGGTTTGATATCTCTTATTCTATATATTAGTTAGTTGATGATGTTGATTGTGCAGCTGTTTCACTTCATTCTTACATCAACTAATAAACAATTCAACAAGTTAGGTAAACTTAGGCCGGGTTAAAAAAAATGAATTATATATATATAATTGACAATAATACACAAATATTTGACATTAAATTTTAAAATGTTTAGTGTCGTTATGACAATGACCAAAAGTCTAAATTACATCACCAGTAAATCTTATAATAATATCACAAATTACGTATATCGCACAAAATTCAAAGTTTGAATTTCATCACCCATGAGCTTTAATAATATCATATGTCAATTATATTACGTGCATCACAATACATAAGTGTAATTGTGAAAATAACAAANCCTATGTGCCTAGTTCTTGAATTGCTTGAATGAAATATCTATTTGGGTTTATTACTTGTGTTGTAATTGTGGCTTAATTTCTTGATGCTTGTAGTTAAGGATCCTAATTACTTGTTTCATTGCTAAATTTGTCTATGAATTAGAGCACCCACAATTGCACTTGATTCTTGTACCTCGAGAGAGGACATGTTGATTAAGGGATTTATTGTGAATAGCTCACGAGAGTGAGTATTCCAATTGTGAATAGCCCACGAGAGTGGGTATTCCATTTATTGCTTGTTCTTGATTATATGTTGTGAATAGCTCACGAGAGTGAGTATTCCAATTACCATGTTTTGGGATTGAATTACGAGAGTAATCTTTCCCTTTTAGATTGCAATCATCCACACTTGTTGAACCCGAATGATTATTTCACTTTAGATTGGCACTAGGTGATTAAACACTTTGACACCCAAAAATCCCGCTCTTAATCTCTTGTATATAAAAGTCCGTTTGCCTTGCTTCATTTATTTTATTTTCATAATTTTAGATAAATACCTATTGTTAACGTAGGAATAGCTTCTCGAGAATTAATTAGTAACTAGTGCTTAATACCCCGCTTCCCTGTGGATCGATAACCCCGGAATACTCCGGGTATTTGCTTGTACCTAAAAACGCTACGACCAATAATGTGTCATGTGCAATTGAGTTATTCGTGTTAGTTTAGTAGACATCGTCATGCAATGAGATTAGAGCTAGTGTAGTAAGTTGTGGATTTGTCTCGTTGTGTTTGTGTATATAATTGGGATGTTAGTTGTACTATGAACTTTTGATGTTGCAAGCGTCCATTGGACATTATCACATTTGCGCAATGCGTGTAGAAAATTAGTAATAATAATAAGTGGTGTGGTAGTGGTGGTGGTAGAGGTGGTGATGGACCGATGGTAATAGTAATTCATAAATTAGCTTATAAAAAGAGATAAGAGAGAAGATAAATACCTGAAAATAAAGAATTTGGAAAATGTCTTCCACCTAAATATAAGAAGACTTTTTTTTTTTTTGATAAATTGAGTTTTTTTCTATTGACCATAATGAATATTTTTCTTTAACTTTATTTTCCTTGAATACCCAAACACAAAAAAAATCTGAAAAATAATTTCTAGAAATTATTTTTCGAGTTTCCAAATATACCCTTAAATCAAAATGTAAAAGTATTACATTTTCTTTAAACAGTATTACACTTTCCCTAATAAGTAACAAATTAAACATTTTATTACTGATTAGTACGGAATATTAAATTTTTAGTATAAGTATTACATTTCATTTTGAACCAACCCATCTCACGGATAATGATCCGTCTCACACAAATTTTTGTCTATTTTGTATATTACGCTAACAAATAAAAATATAATGATTTTCATTTTCAAATAAAATAATTAAAAAAATTAGTGATCAAGTTATCAAGTACAATAATATCACAAAATATAAAGGTTTGATATCTCTTATTCTATATATTAGTTAGTTGATGATGTTGATTGTGCAGCTGTTTCACTTCATTCTTACATCAACTAATAAACAATTCAACAAGTTAGGTAAACTTAGGCCGGGTTAAAAAAAATGAATTATATATATATAATTGACAATAATACACAAATATTTGACATTAAATTTTAAAATGTTTAGTGTCGTTATGACAATGACCAAAAGTCTAAATTACATCACCAGTAAATCTTATAATAATATCACAAATTACGTATATCGCACAAAATTCAAAGTTTGAATTTCATCACCCATGAGCTTTAATAATATCATATGTCAATTATATTACGTGCATCACAATACATAAGTGTAATTGTGAAAATAACAAAATTCCATATTAGTTTTCAAATCATTAAAATATTCATATTAGTTTCCAAAGCATAATAAGTCATGATATTTTAATAATGCAGCATAAAGTATGCATAGTTGCACACATCCCATGATCCCAAAAGGGGAATGAAGAGTTGAAAAAAAATTGATTTTCTCGTAATTAAAAAAAAAAAAAGTTGAAGATTTAAACACGACAATTTGATATACATGTATATCCGATCCATTCACATATATTACTCCGATTGAATTGTTTTATATCAATTTGGTATGTTGTTTCAAAAAATATATCAATTTGGCATGCATGTATAGATATAGCCATTTTATAATATTTAAACATTATTATATAAATATATTAATTAAATTTGTAATATTATATGATTATATCTAAGCACAAAGTATATTAGAAAATAAAAAATTCAATTAGATTTGTGATGTGTTCGAGCAAAATATTAAGAGACTTGAATTCAACTTGACTCGTTACTCCAGCTACTCGAACTTGAGCTTGACAAAATGGTAATTGAATCGAAATCTAATATTCGTTGAATCGAGCTCAAGTAGCTTGGCTCGTTTAGACTCTTAATCTTGATTGTATACAGTTCAAATTTAAACACACCAATACTTAAAAAAGAATGATATTTTTCTTCATGATTTTACATCTTAGTGTCCAAGCCACTTCGAGGAAAGGAAATAAAATCATTTATATTCATTAGTTGTTTGCAAATTAATCAATCGCAACAAGCATTTAAAAAAATCTACGTAGTAACCATTTAAATATATCACATAAAAATATGAATATTACAAAATAAAATTAGGAGAGAAAATAAAACATCGATCTACTTTAATGGGACTATAAAACTGCATGTACTTCTTAACTTATTCAATCTTTTACTTCTTGTTCTCAAATATTTGATGTAAATAACATTTCTTGGGATTCATATAATAAAAATACTGTACTCATGCTTGTGACATCAAAAAGATTTTTTATTAAAAAAAAGTATAATTTTAAGATTAATGCTATACATGCACCCTTAATTTGTTTTCCTATATTTTTTCCTTTTGATTTGATATCATTTGATTAGTTAATTTTTTTTAATTAGTGGTTGATTAGCATATTAATGGTCACTCAATTATTGGGAGCTATATCAGGAGGAAAAATATGGAAGGAAAAATTAAGGGATAAGAAGCATTTTCCTAAAAGCAACCTCAATAGTTGTATTTTTTTTTTTTGTTTTTTTTTAGGTGCCAACGAAGGGAGAGGGGAGGGAGAAAAAAAGAAATCTGACAACAATTTTTTTCTTTAAAAAAAAAAAACTAAAAGCATCTAGTTACCGCAAATTATATCGTGGACCGCGCATCAAAACGACGTCGTTTTGATTAATGAAAACAGACGGATGAATTCGTGCCACTCACTTTCAGTTCATATACACTGCAGTTACATTTCAACACAACTGCAGTTACATTTTGATATAACTACAATTTCATTCGATAATATAAAAACACAAATGTGAAACTGTTATTCAGTATCAGTTCATATACACTGCAGTTACATTTCAACACAACTACAGTTACATTTCGATATAACTACAGTTTCATTCAATAATATAAAACACAAATATGAAACTGTTATTCAGTATCAGTTCATATACACTGCAGTTACATTTCAACACAACTACAATTACATTTCAATATAACTACAGTTTCATTCGATAATATCAAAACAAATGTAAGGCAGTATCTTTTGAAATGAACTGTAATGTCAATTACGGGCTCCATCTCCCACTTATTGAAATGACGTCGTTTTGGGACCACGGTCCACGATATAAGAATTGTCTAGTTACGGGCCTACTGGACGCGAATTGCGTCACACGCACATATCTCAGCTTCTTTTTCTCCTTTTCCCTTTTCACTTGGCCCCACAAAAAATCTAAATTTGCAGCAAAAAAAAATCTAAAAATCAGCCTTCTCATTTATGTAAGCATAATTTTTTCTTCCTCAAAAAATTGAGCAAAATTTTCTATTCAAACGGAAGGGAAAAACCCCAATTAAGTATTTCTATGAATAAGACGTAGCCGAGGCAGAATCATCTTTAAGCAGCCCACATGGAACTCATTCATGTAATTGCGTGTGGTCCCAATATACGATAGTGGAAATTTTTTATTTTTTATTTTCATGGAAAACCCCTTTCCTTTTTAATTTATTTACTCAGTACAATCTAGTAGTAGTTCTATTTGAATTTTACTTGCAACCTCCTTGTACGTATTATGACAATTTGCCACGGCGAAAGTGTGCGTATGTTGACCATTTGCCACGTTGAAAGTGCAATCTTTGATGTGTATTACTCCATCATATTTTATTAATCTGATTTAATTAATTTATATTTATTTTTTAAATCAATTTATATATTTATAAATCATATTAAAAATATTATTAAATATAAAAAATTAAAAATAATAAAAAAATATTTAAAATTTAATAAAAAGAATTAATTAACCAATAAATATTAAATAAGACATGTAATATGAGACAAAGTATTAACTCAAGTCAATTCACAACAAATTATAAGCCCATTATTTAATACAAATATATAGTGTGAAACCGATTAACATAATATACAAAATCAATTAGGAAAATTTGGTTCACAGAATAGCTAAAAGAATAAAATAACACTTATGTAATATGTCTATTCTTTTGTTTATTTTACTTTTTATGCAAAATATGTTGCTTGTGAAACTTGATTGAAATACTAAAAAATCAATTAGAATAATGATTTAATCTAACCACATCTTAGACATTCTCATATAGACAAAGCCAAAGACCTTCTGGATAGATAGACCAGGAATAGTAATCCAAATAGAACAATACCTATAAAAGGTACCCGAAAGGTTACAAGAACTAAACTTTCGGTCAGAAGGCAGACCTTTGTGACTATTTGTTCCCCAAGCCAGAGTAGTAGGCACTCGCCTTGTGACTATAATGGTCACAATATTGAGTAGTTGATGTCTTTGATTCTGAACTATTATTCACTCTCTATTTTAGTTGTTTTTTTTTTTCTTATAATAATTGCCTAATTCTTAATAGGAAATTGATACTCTTTTATATATTTGGTGTCCACATGTGCAACTGCCTAGAGTAGCAAAGGAAGGATTTTGGAATGTTTTGGATCAATTTTGGAAGCAAAGGAAATTACCTAAGGAAGGAAAGGAAACAAGAATCATAATTGGAAGCTGCCTCACGGTCGTGAGGTGGGCCGTGAGGGCCATCTGTCTCATATTTATGCTGCGATTTTCTGCTATTTTACTTGGTTTTAGTCTATTTTTCCTTTTCTCTTTAGATTTCCCTAGCATAGTTTAGATTAGTTTTACATTAGATTATTTATTTCAAGCTTGGAACTTCATATTGGAGTTCGATTTGTTCTTCATTATTAGTAAAGTTATCTTCTTCCATTTATTTACTTTCTTTTCAGATTTCTTGCAATATTTATGATGATTTATTATTGCTTTGCTTTGTTTAGTTATATTATGTGTGAGTAGTTAGCTTTTGGGTTTGGATTAGGGTCCTATTGCTATTCTCGATGCTAGGTTTGTGATTATTGCATAAAGGGGAATAATTTAGGGTTTATGTTTGATTTGGCTATTGAATTCTTCTTGTTATTGATTGATGACCAACAATTGTTTGCTTGTTTTGGAGATGATTTCATCACAACGAAAGTTGGGTGAAAGAGTCAAGTCTAACCAATATCAAACCCAATTTTCATACTATGAGAATAAGGAGTATTTTGGGAACTTATTATGCTTTTGTGTTTTAAGGGTATGATTGATGCATCACGAAAGTGGGGCAATCTTATCCTAATTCTTGTTTATTGATTACAAAAGTAGCTTGAACCTTAATTCTTTAGTGCATTGCCAATAATCCCTTGGCTAATTGTTTTCCCCTAATTTTGAGATTGTTAGAGCATCAAGATTGCAATACTCCTAATCTGACACATTCTTTTATCATATAGTTTATTCCTCATTTAATTTGCATCTGTTATTTTAATTTCTAAATCATAATTTACTTGGATTCTAGTGAATTCCAATACTTTAGTGCCTAGAATTTTACAATTCATACAAATACATGTCATAGTCCTAATCTTGAGCGGAACGACATTTACACCCTCATTTTTACTATCACATTTTACTCATCAGTAGTCACTGGCATAACTTACCCCGCAAGACCAACCACTTTTCCGGTTACAAGCTAGGTGGATTAGCCCGCGGCCAATGGGTAGTAACAAGCCCAAGTAGTCATATGTTTCCACTAACTACTACGTAGTACTTAAAAAGGATAATCACCCAAATGGTAAGTTTCTCGAATTACTACTCAAATCAACAAGACTTATTGCCCTAGTGAGTCAGGATATGTTTCTACTACCCACTCTTCAAAAATAAACAAATAATTTTCTAACTCCCTAATGAGTCAGTAATTATTTCAATTGTTTACTGTTCCAAATAAACACAGAATTTTCCAACTTCCTAGTAAGTCAGTAATTATTTCAACTACTCACTCCTCAAAATAATAAAAGCATCCAATCAAGTATCATCCTCCAAGAACAAAATAAATATACAATTATATCCTTATACCAAAATAAATATTTTAAACTCGAATAATCATATACATGGACACACATTTTCCAAAATCCACCAAATTGAGAGTTTTGCGGGCTCTCGATACTTTCCAAAATAATTTTCCAAAAATCATTTTTTTTTTCAATATAAAATTGGCACCATGGCCAAACCATATAATACTAAATCCACAATATTTAATTCGAACTTGACAACCATAATCATATAGTGCTACACTTAAACTATGCATTCATATTCTGCAAAGTATAGGAGATGATTTCGATCATGTAATCAATATTTCTCAAGAACATAAATTCACAGCATATCACATATGAATTTCATGCCTTTGTACTCAAATATTATTTTATACAAACAAGCATTCCTTATACGATACTCTAAATTTTATATTCTAAACTAATGTACCTGAATCTACACAAACATACCATACCACAATAATCTACTTTCAAAACACAATATACCAATACATATTATTATAACATATAACCAATATTATAAGGCAAAAACTTGTGTAAGACCGTCTCACCGTGAACGGNCCGTGAGACGGTCTTACACAAGTGTGACCCATATTATAATTACATGCGTACGCACAGAATACACATCCGAACGTACAACACATATACAAGTATTTACGTACCTAAGTATAATATGATATATATATACACACACACACACACACACACACACACACACACACATATATATATATATATATATATATATATTTATTTATTTATTTATTTATTTATTTATTTATTTATTTATACCTATGCTGATCTCCGAGTATCATCAAGATCGAACTCGTATACACAATAAGTTGTTACTCTTTCGTAAATAGGAAATATAGTCGGGCAAAAAATTCAAATATATTTCCGGCCTATCCATTCATTTTTATTATTTTTAAAACAATTTGTACTATTTGATGTAATTCTCATCCATTTATAATAGTCAATAAATATAAAGAAATGTATGTATGGATTTGATTTTGTTTAAGACCGATGATTACAAATTCCAGGAAATAGAATATAGTTGTCAAAGCCGCCTCATAGTTGTAGAATACGTACTATTCCACGTTCTTTTTTCGAGTGCCCTCCCTACGGCTTCTATATATACGATGTGAGGATTCATTTAGATTCATAACTTCAACACATTGAATCTTCGCTTTCTTTTCCTGTTCCATAAAAAATGTCTATTGTTATGGCATCTCTTAAGTCTGTCTTGCTCGCTCCTTTTTACAATTTCATTCACAAAGATTTCCATGAAGTGGTTGATCGAATGACCCTACTTGATAAGCTTCTCTTCCTAGTAAGTTTTCTTAAGTAATATTTTGTGTCCATAGATATTTTATAATTAACAAGTATAATATTTACTGTTTGGCATGGTGTTTTGTTCAAAGTTTTAATGCACACGTACAATATTTGGTTTGCACTGTTTTTTTGTAGGGTATTCATTTTGTGGATAAGCTGGGATTGTGGCACAAGTTGCCGGTGTTCTTAGGTTTGGTGTATCTGAGCATTCGCCGGCACCTTCACCAGGAATACAACTTGTTCAACGTCGGCGAAACGCCCACCGGCGTCCGATATAATCCGGCGGATTACCCTTACCGGACGGCCGACGGAGAGTACAATGATCCCTTCAACGAAGGTGTCGGAGAAGAATCTTCTTTCTTCGGCAGGAACATCCTTCCAGTTGATCAGTCAAACAAGGTATAACAACATAGCATGTTACTAGATACTACTATGTATATGTACTAGCCTACTAGGTAACTGAAAACTGAAAAGCTGATTTTTTATTTTTTTTAAATATAATATATGCAGTTGAAGAAGCCAGAGCCGATGGTGGTTGCGACGAAGCTATTGGCACGTAGAAATTTGATAGATACTGGGAAGCAATTCAACATGATTGCGGCTTCATGGATACAGTTCATGATACACGATTGGATCGACCACTTAGAAGATACCCAACAGATCGAGCTTGTTGCACCCAAAGAAGTAGCAAATCAGTGCCCTCTCAAATCCTTCAAGTTCTACAAATCAAAGGAGGAGCCTACCGGCTTCTATGACATCAAGTCTGGCTACAGAAACCGCAGAACACCATGGTGGTACGTATATATAAGATAATAATAATCCTTCTTTGATCATAGTAGTAAATACTCAATTTTGGTTCAATTTTTGGGTGAAGGGATGGAAGTGCTATATATGGAAGCAACGCCGGAGCATTGCAAAAAGTGAGAACATTCAAAGATGGGAAGCTGAAGATAGGGAAAGATGGTCTTCTCCTCCAGGACAAAGATGGGAACATTGTATCCGGAGATGTTCGTAATACCTGGGCTGGTCTCTTGTCGTTGCAAGCTCTCTTTGTTATGGAGCATAATGCAGTGTGCAATGCCCTAAAGGTGATTACCCATATAATATATAAACATAAATGTGCAATTCAACTATCAGCTTATATTTTCAGTTGAACTGGCCCCCAGTTTATGTTGTTTTTAGCTATTAAACTAACAGTTTGGAATTGAATTGATTAACTTTTTTGTGTGATCAGAAGGAATACCCAGAATTAAAGGACGAGGAACTTTACAGGCATGCAAGGCTAGTGACGTCTGCAGTGATTGCGAAGGTCCACACCATTGACTGGACCGTGGAGCTGCTCAAAACTGATACATTACTTGCAGGAATGCGCGCCAATTGGTACGGTTTGCTGGGGAAGAAGTTCAAGGATACATTTGGGCATTTGGGATGGTATCTCTTAAGTGGTTTAGTGGGTATGAAGAAGCCTGAAAACCATGGCGTCCCATATTCCTTGACAGAAGAATTCACCAGCGTTTACAGGATGCATCAACTCCTTCCAGAAAAGCTCCAACTTAGGAATATTAACGCCGCCCCTGGACCCAACAAATCACCTCCACTGTCTAAAGAGTACGTCTAAAATAATATGACACATGTCGCGATTTACCTATATGTTTGTACCAGACAAAGAAAGTCAGGACAACAATATCATGTACAAAACTAAGTAATTAATGTTGCATTATTGTAGGGTTGACATGATGGATTTGATTGGCCAGAAAGGAGAACAGAAATTGTCGGAAATAGGGTTTGCAAGGCAAATGGTGTCAATGGGGCACCAAGCCTGCGGTGCACTTGAACTCTGGAATTATCCCTCGTGGATGAGGAACCTTGTCCCTCAAAATCCCGACGGGACTGATAGGCCAGATCCCATTGATTTAATTGCTCTTGAAGGTATCAATAATTCTTTTTATAGGAGATTTTTATAGGAGATTGTAAAATGATATTTAAGGTTTGAAATAAACGTTAATGTTTTAACTTGATTTGATGCAGTGTATAGGGACAGAGAGAGGAGTGTAGCAAGATACAACGACTTCCGTAGGGCCATCCTTCTGATCCCCATCTCCAAATGGGAAGACCTGACCGACGATGAGGAAGCCATCAGAACTCTCCGGGAAGTCTACGGCGACGATGTGGAGGGATTGGACCTTCTGGTTGGGCTCATGGCTGAGAAAAAGATCAAGGGCTTCGCTATCAGCGAAACTGCCTTCATCATATTTCTTCTCATGGCATCAAGGTGAACCAAAAATTAGACTATTAGTCTGGTAATCACAAGACTTTAAGTTCTGACTCTCAGTGAGATCGGTCTATATATATATAACTCAACCTAGACTATTTTATCTGGACTTTTTACTGGCAACTTCAATCAAGTTAGTCAGACTATTAGCTTAACTTCCAGTAGGAATGATGTATTAATCTTCTTAATTTGAACTGATGAGTTTAACCTAAACTGTTTTAATTATCTCCGTTTTCTGTTGGCTAAGGCCACAAGGTGATACAGTAGATTAGTTGATTAATCTATGATATTGAATATTATTGTTAATGGTGCAGGAGGCTGGAGGCTGACAGGTTCTTCACCACGAATTACAACGAAGAAACATACACGAAGAAAGGGCTGGAATGGGTTAACACGACGGAGAGCCTGAAAGATGTGTTGGATCGGCATTATCCAGAGATGAGTGAGAAGTGGATGAACTCCACCAGTGCTTTCTCCGTCTGGGATTCACCGCCGGAACCTCACAACCCCGTTCCGCTCTACCTTCGTCTTCCTCAATAAATTTATATTGCAGCTCGATCGGCTTTAATTTGCGTTGTTATTTTTATTGTTTTAATTTTCTTGATTGTATGTATTTTAATTAAGTTCATGCATGCATATAATAATAATGAAGTGTGGTTTCTTGAATGAGCAAAATTCCTCTGTGATTGTTGTCATGGTGCAACACTCTGATGGTATTATATAGGCCTAAACATTTCTTTTTTGAGATAAAGGCCTAAACATTTATGCACCTACATGTATAGTGCTTCCCACGAGATGTGATCCCAAAAGTGTTTGAGGGCGGGTACCATCTCGCGTATGCCATGTAGTGGGGCCTATAAGGCCAAAGGGACATAAATCTAGTATTAGTGAAACACCGGCGAGCACCTAGAGAGTCAAATGGGTCATAGTCCACTTGCCTGACATCTCGTAGTGTAGGGGGAACAAGCGATCATACTTGAAGCGAGACGGAGGAAAAGGGGAGCCTAGCTAGTTGAGTGGGGTGGTGCTGAATTGGAGGAGGGGGTTATTGAGAGTTTGGGGAGTTTGGCAGGGCCTATGTATTATACTTCTCAGAGTTCATTATTCAATAACTATAAGAAGTGGGGACTTATGATGCGGTTATAGGCATGGTTGAAAAAATCACTAGGTCCTCCTCGGAGGTTCGGGGAACGTCTAGCGTCTTAGGCGGGGATTAATCACGCTTAGGTGTTCGTGTATTTTTTTATTTTACTTTTTATTTTTTAAAATTTTGTTTAAGTATTTTCAAATTTTTAAAGACTAATAATTATAAATTATATAATACTTTGAACCATTATAATTATCACTCATTATTAATCACTCTTAGATTAAAAAAATATTTATTTTTACAAATTACTGGTGAATTAGGTGAGCTCACCTTGAATTAATACAAATGGTACGGAGTAATTGTTAAGGCCACTAGCATGATCCTTTCAAAAGTATGAAAATGCTTACTATTGGTTTATAGGGGTTAGTCAAGGAATTTTCGGTATATATATGCACATTTTTAGAGAGCTCTATGGTCTATAATATTTCTATGGTCTTTTGAAAAATGTCACGAGGTTTAAAGATGAATATGATTTTGATGCATATGAAAATGATCTTTAAAGTCTTTGATCATGACCATTTATAAGGAAGTTGAGGTAGTGTATACAATAATCACTCCTTATGACAATTGATGAAGATGATTTTAATGTAAATGAAAATGATCCTTAAAGTCCTTGACCATGATCATATATAAGGAAGTAGTGTATACAATAATCACGTCTCCGTAGATGAAAATGATCCTTAAAGTCTTTGATCATGACCATTTATAAGGAAGTAGTGTATACAATAATCACGTCTCCTTATGGAGATTGAGGACTATGGCCATTTATAAGGAAGTTGAGGTAGTGTATAACTGTATACAATAATCACTCCTTATGGCAATTGATGAAGACGATTTTGATGTATATGAAAATGATCCTTAAAGTCTTTGAAAGTACTGGTGAGACTCAATCCATGGTCTTTCTTCTCAAACTTCACCTATGTGACCAACTGACTTACCTACACAGACATGATCACTATTCATTGTCTTCTTTAATGTGTAACTACTATTTTAATTATTATTTTGACTAAACTAATTAATAAATCATATTGTCATCTCCAGCATCATTGGGCCGTTTGGGCTTATACCATCACTTACCTTCAAGCGTTATCATTATCATAAATTCATAATAGTTGCCTTGTATGCTTGAATGCCAGCTTATGTAACATTGGTTTGTCCTTTTGGGGTCAAATTGCAAAATTGTTCTAGTCTTCTAGATAATTTGGCTTTAACTATCAATACTTTAAAATTGAGGGTAATGTATGTAATATATCGAAAACTTTAAAGGTGCAAATGAATCAAGCGCGTCATCGCCTTTGCGCTCCAAGTGTCGAAAAGGAGGTGAATATATAAGCAACAGGCGGGAGGCGCGTAACATTGGAGAGCGGTGTTTAAATCAGTTATCGGAAATCTGCGCGGTGGCGGTTGGCCGGAAAAGATGGGGACTACTAATCCTGAATTGGAAGCACTGTTCGCGGACAAGAAGCGTGTGAGAAACCCTTTCGTTCCCATCGGTACATTTCTCTTTTTCGAAACCCTAGCTATCTGTCCGCACATTTCTATCCTTCAGTGTACATGTAATTTGAATATTACTGATCATAGGTGATTGAGTGTGATTTTTTCATACATGTAGCTTCCGTAACTGTTTGATAGCTGTTAATTGCAGATTAGACTTGAGATGAAAAGCAAAAATAACTAAAAAGGGAGTATTGGATAGATGGAGTCGGCTGTTTTAATTTCAGTCTTTGAAGTTACACTACTCTGTGATTATTTGATTGTAATTATGTACTTTTTAATTCCTTTTTCATCCGAATAATTTGGTGGCTTGCTTGAGTATAGATTTCCAGTTTCTCTTCTATCAGGATGGTAGAGTTCCTGTCTTTCTAAATCTAATTTTAGTAGTCTTGATGAATGCTGCTTATGTGGATATGAGAGCATTCTCTATCTAGGATAAATGTCTTTATGTGGATATGAGAACATTTTCTATCTAGGATAAATGTCTTACTTTGAGAATTGACGTTGATTGTCTTCCCAACCAAGCCAATCATAGAAGAGAACTTAGCTCAATGACAGAAGAATTTGTATACTGGCAGTGATCCTTTGATTCTCATATAATTTTCATTGCAATGATAAAGGAAAGCAATTATTGTATAGGATAAATACAATGATAAAGGAAAACAATTATTGTATAGGATAAAACAATGATAAAGGAAAACAATTATTGTATAGGATAAAAGCAATGATAAAAAGCTATGCACAAAACAAATTCTAATTCTAAAAGCAAACCTTTGCTCAATTACAGAAGAATCTCTATATGATAGAATGTGACACTAAACATAAAACTAAGGGCTATTATTTCCTTTTTATTTGCCTAAATTTAGGTGAAAGTTGGGCTTCCATCTGCAATTTTGACAGTATTTGAATTTGTTTTGCTGATAGCTTTGTGTATAGGTATGTATGAAAACTCAATTCATAGACATCTGTGATCCACTGACCTGTGACCAAAACTTGTTCTATGTTGGACATAGTATACTTTATGGCCTTTAGTAAACTTTATTTTCAATGTAGGTGAGGTTATCATAAGTCATGCAAATGAAGTTTGTCCTTTAGATGACAATGGTAAACAAAGATGTATCTTACCGGTATAGGGTGTCTATATAGTTATATGAATGCATTGGTTAGTTAACTTGAATGGCTTCCATCTCTATAATAAGTTAATGGTTCAATTCACTTCTAGTAGATTGCTTGGACAGTGGCCATCTAATGGCATCATTTACTTGATCTTCACTACAATTACTGTGCTGGTGAATGACTCAGTTGATGGTGGCAGAAGTAGATGTTTTGGCAGTGTTCCAGGTGGTGAGTTGGTGATCATATTGAATAGTTGTATGAAAGTATGCTACCTGTTGTGGTATATGCATACTCATGGTGAATATAGTATTGGTGAGGACTGAGGAGTGGCTTAGGACATTCCGCTCAAAGAGAACTTACTAATTTCTCTGTTCTTTCTGGCTTGGGTTGGCTTGGGTCTGTGAGTCCATAAATAACATCAGAAGCTTCAATCTCTGAGAATGAGAAGTTTCCTGTGTGTTTTCATTACATTGGCATCAGGATTAGAGTGGCTTTCTAAGGCAAATAGTTTCATGTAATGGAGCTTCTAGTGCATTGGCATGGAAAGTCCAAGGATGTTTCTACATCCTGTTTCAAAAAGAGTTTAACCTAGTATTTTGAATTCACCCTTGTAATAAAATAATCAAATTCAAAATTTGTACAATCACCATTCACCAACATCTTGGCAAGTAAAAATGCGGGTGGGTTTTCTTATGTACATAAAATATGTGATTGAACCTCATGAACATTGGTTTATTTTGCCCTTGGAATTTCAGGTGCACTTATCACTGCAGGAGTGCTCACAGCTGGATTGATTAGTTTCCGGCAAGGAAATTCTAATTTAGGTCAGAAGCTAATGAGGGCTCGTGTAGTTGCACAGGGTGCTACGGTGGCATTGATGGTTGGGACTGCTTACTACTATGGGGACAACCTCAAACATGCTTAACACTGCATGACTGCAAAAGTAGCAATCTCTGCGGCCTCAATTTTCATTCTAAATACTTAATGCTTTTTACTACCAAGAAATGATCAGTTGATCACACACCTTGCTACAAAGGCACCTTTACCTCATTCAGCTCTTCCAAGTTCCACCATGAATGCTGTAAGTCAGAAACTCATTTTTTTGTTTCCTGAACTGTTTAGATGCTTCATTCAATAAGCCAAGCAGTAGCCATTTTGTATAACAAAGATGTATACAACTCATGTTTGATTGATTCTTGAGTTGCTTGATGTTCATCATCAAGATATACATGAACTCATTATTGTGAATTCTAATGTTCTTTCTTCTGAAGGGTTGAGCCATAGGGCTAACACTATGATCAATAATTCCATTTGATGGGTTTTTTCTTCTTCATAAAGACTATCTCATATCTTTTTCATCTTCTTTTGCCATACCCTTGTCAATTATAGTTATCTTTTACTTTGAGTTAATTCCATTTTTGGTCCTAGATTTATAGGTGGCATTCCACTTTTAGTCCTCTTTTATCAAAACATCCACATTTAGTCCTAGTATTATTGTGGCATAACCATTTTTGGTCCTCCGTCAACAAAATTGTTGAAATGTCGTTAAATATAATGGTTCTTCAATCATTTTTATACAAAATAAGTTGACCACGCTATATTTTTATGTTTTTTTTTTTGAAAAAATCTGTAATTAAAGACCGAAATGTCTTTGTATTTAACGACATTTCAACAATTTTGTTGACGGAGGACAAAAAATGGTCATGTCACAATAATACTAGGACCAAATGTGGATGTTTTGATAAAAGAGGACTAAAAGTGGAATGTCACTTATAAATCTAGGACCAAAAATGGAATTAACTCTTTTATTTTCAAGTCTTCTAAGTTCTAACATCCATTTCTTAAATCACAATTTCTACTTTTAGTCCTTGACAATCTCTCTCTCTGTCTTTTTTTTTTTTTTTTCATATTATTAATGTCTCGACTTGGAATTTCATACTATGTTTAGTCTTTCTGACAAGTTTTTCGATTAAACATCATCTGAATTAACTGATTTTAGGTGATATTTGGCTAAAAAATTTATCAAAAGAAACTAAAAGTGGTAAGAAATTCTGAATTGAAGATTACGCTACTATCAGCATAAATAAATAAATAAAAATAGACAAATCACATTTGGTCGAATTGATATAAACAGAATAAATATAAAAATTAATTGTTAGTGTATGCTCATCAATGGCTTTAAAGACGCTGGTAGGTACAATACTGAGGACAGTAAGTGGTGCATTGTGAGTACAACGCATCATGCCATGTCTAGCGACACTTGCCCTCATTTTGCAAGTGCACTGTCCCAAGATTTATACCGTACAAGACATTCTGATTCTGAAATCTGTACCCAAATCCCATCACCTCACACTAACTCTATAATTGCACTGATTTTTACCCCCTCCTCCATACAACCATCAAAGTACTCCCACTCCACTGCATCCTTCTCAGCTTTGGTGTTCCTCTTTCTCTGAAAAATATCTAATCAACTGTTAAAGTGAAAAGCAAAGCCAAACCAAGGACAACCCAATGCCAGTTATCCAAAATTTTAAATGAAATGAAACATATGATTAATTAGGATTAGATTTGTCGTATTAGTGAGAGGATAGGAAAGGGAAAAACAGCCTCCTTTACAACTCTGATCCATATGCTTGATTGCAATAATGCAACCCATATAGGACCATATGAATATTCATCTGTCTCCAATTTTTGATGTGTTGGCCCTTATCTCAAAAGGAAAAAGATGACTTGATATTATCATCCAAGGTTGAAAATTACATATCAGCAAATACATTCATGTTAATCATTTCACCCAACCAGCCTTTTTACAGATAGGGAAAAGATTTATGATGCTTCATAGATATGGCTCATCATCATCATCATCATCGAATATTTTATGTTCTCCATTGGGAAATGGAGTTGCACTTCATATCTACAGCAATCATTATCATCAACAAAGAACTGTTAATGGCATCTGAACATATATATATAGTTGCCTCACACTCATTACCAAGAAGATTGGATGGCCTTTTTCTTTTAATACAAGGAAGGGGGGACAGAAAGAAATGATAGATTGGCCTTCTGCATCATATGCGATGGTGCTGTAATTGCAAGAGTCTTGAATATGCTCCTTCTGGGCGGCTGATGAGCTCGGAATGGCTGCCGTGCTCTACAATGCGCCCGTCTTGCACCACTCCGATACTGTCCACGTTCCGAACGGTTGACAACCGGTGCGCCACCAGAACGGTGGTTCTGCCTCTCATCAGCCTTTCGAGCGCTTCTTGCAGCACGCACTCTGATTCGGCGTCCAGTGCACTCGTGGCCTCATCTAGTAGAAGTATCGCGGGGTTCTTGAGAACCGCCCTGGCGATGGCGATTCGTTGCTTCTGGCCGCCCGAGAGCTGGACTCCTCTCTCCCCGACCGGCGTTCTGTACCCTTCGGGCAATGCACTGACGAAGCCATGCACGTTCGCTGCCCGAGCTGCTTCCATGACTTCTGCTTCTGTTGCGTCCTCTTTACCATAAGCTATGTTGTCGAAAATGGTGGCGGCGAACAGCGCTGGCTCCTGCTGAACTAGCCCGATTTTAAGCCTCAGAGACTTCAAGTTGAGCCTCCTTATGTCTTTCCCATCAATCATAACTTTTCCAGAGATTGGATCATAGAACCGTTCGATCAACGCAATGACAGAGCTCTTTCCTGAACCACTGGCACCAACAAGAGCCTGGCTCTTACCCGCCCGGATCCTGAGGCTAAGATCCTTGAACACAGCCACGTCCGGGCGCGATGGGTATGCAAAATCGACATGGTGCAGCTCAATGTCCCCGCGAACTGAATCCACAGGATCAGCATCAGGATCATCAGGGTCGATCCTCGTTGGGCGGTCGAGGATGGAGAAAACCGAGACTACTGCTTCACCGCCCCTGATGATCTCCGGAGCCAAGCTGACAGTTTCCGCTACTGAGTTGGCCGTTACTACCAGGACCACGAAAACCTTAATAACTTTCGAGAATGTTGACAGGTCCTTGCTGACGAGGTGCACACCGTACCATAGGATTAGCGCTTCAGAAGAGTAGAGGGCGAGCTGGGAGAGACCAAACAGGAAACCAGACAGATTGCAGCGGCGACAGCTTTGCCTCAGCGGAACTCTAAGCTCTACCCCGAACAAAGAAAGGATCTTCTCTTGGGCGTTGAAGGCCGCCACGGTTCTAATGTTGCTTACTCCTTCCCCTGCAATCATGCTCGACTTCGCATGCGCTTTCGCCGTGTCTCCTGCAAACCCTTTCATGGAGAGTTGCTGTGCCATGCAAAATAACAGAATAAACTGTCAGGGCACTCTGTTGGTTTTCAGCTATATTACCTTGCAGAAGTACAGTTATATTTCTGGGGAAACTTGTTCATCATGTTTAGTTGAAACAGTTTTACTTCTTGGTGTCAATAGGAATTCAAACAAGTGTTTGGATTTGCCAATGTTACAAGTTCAACCCCAGCGGGAGCAGTTTATTGGTCTTCTTGGTTTAAACTGATAAACTATGGACAATTTAGGCTGGTTTATCTCTGTGTGATCCTTTGACGACTAGAGTCACAAGGTGGGGTTTACCGATACACACTCAGATAGTGACTGCGGTTTTCCCCGTCACTCGAAAAAAAAAAAAAAAAACAGTAAAAAGATGACACCTCCAGTTCATCATATACAAAATGATCACGGGTGAAGAATCTCTGCCATTTCTGGCATAGGTATCCAGAGAAGATGGTGAATCATGCAAGCAACCAAACTAACCCATATCCCCACGTTTTGGGGGGGGGGGGGGGGGATTTACTTGGAA
>NC_044920.1:23541939-23634239 GCF_003576645.1 Ipomoea triloba
TTTTGGGGGGGGGGGGGGGTGATTTACTTGGAACTCAAAAAATCAAAGGCAGAACTGAAGCACAGTACATGCAGTGTCAGAGTATGGTCAATTATTCAAAACTAGCTAAAGGTTGGTGAAAAAAACAGGCAAATGGTGAAGAACTAGGAAGTTCCTTCATTCAAGAAATGACTCCAAAGAGATATTAACAAGTTAATACGTGGCTGGCATGAACGAGGGCATTACCTGAGCAAAATTAGCAAGAACAAGAAGGGGAAACGTGGCGAGAATGAGTAGTGAGACCCTCCATTCCACTATGAATGCAACGATGAATGAAGTGAAGAGAGATGTCATATTCTGCAGTATCACAGATATTCTCTCCGCGATGGCAGATTTAACATCTGCAGCATCTGTGGCCAAGCGAGCCGCGAGAAGACTTGAATTGTTCTCCTCCTCGTCAAACCATCCAACTTCGTTCCTTAGAATTGCTGGGGATTTCACCAAAAAGTTCATTCATAAAGTCAGTTAAATCCTATAGAAGATGGCCCTATTAGTATCCTGCAAGTGAACTTGTTATACGATTATACCTGCCAGCATCATCCTTCTGACTCGTGTAGTGAGATTCTCCCCCATAATGCTGAAGAAATAATGCTGAATCAGATATGCAACAACGGCGTAAAGACCTACTCCGATATAAATGAAAACGAACTCCTTGGTCTTTCGCTCCATTGTAGCGGGATTCGTGTAGTAGAAAACCTCGATCATATTGCTCATCACGATTGCAAAAGTTGGACCGATAAAACCCGAGAGAACAGATCCTACGGCACCCATTATCGAATAGGGCCATTCTGGGGCATTTAGTGTAAGAAGCCGGCAGAAATACCCATCTGGTGCTCGAGTTTTCCTATCTGTTTCAGCATTTGAAACCATCTCTACGCGCCCATCAGCTCCTGTGCTGTAAGAATAGCTCAAGTTCCTCAAACTGCCAGAGCGGAGACTCAGAGATTTTGTCGAAAGTGAATGGCTTAGCCTTGTTGAACGTGTGCGTCGAGTTGAAGGGTTTGAAAAGTCTCTGTTCCCAACCATTTCCTGGAATTTAATTAAGGAAGCGTATGCCCCCCCAGCTTTGGCAATCAATTCTTCATGAGTTCCTGTCTCGACAACTTGCCCTTGCTGTATAACTGCAATGGAATCAACATTTTTAATCGTAGAAAGCCGATGAGCAACCACTACAGTCGTTCTGCCAATCATCAGACGATCAAGAGCTTCCTGAACAATGCTCTCTGAACCTGCATCAAGGGCGCTCGTAGCTTCATCCAGCAGGAGAATCTTGGGGTTCTTTAGCATAGCTCTCGCAATCGCTATTCTCTGTTTCTGCCCGCCCGAAAGCTGGACACCACGCTCTCCTACCTAGATTTTAGGCAAGGGTTGACAGAAATACTTACGAAAAGATTGAAACAAAATTTTCAATTTATTCAACGGAATGAGTGTCTGTTTTTCACTATGTCGCTGTTTTTAAAGGTTAACGAGAACTGACCTGAGTGTTGTACCCATTCGGCAGCAAGGTAATAAAGCCATGAGCATTAGCAGCAGAGGCAGCGGCCTCCACTTCGGCCATCGTTGCATCGGGCTTTCCATAGAGTATGTTCTCAAGTATGGTGGTAGCGAAAAGTGCAGGTTCTTGGTTCACCAAACCAATCTGATCTCGCAACCATCTTAGCTGCAATGTCCTTAAGTCCACATTGTCCAGCAAAATTTCACCTGGCACAATCAATAATATAACGAGTTGAATAACAACTTGCAGATGCTTCAGAAGTTCTGAACCTTAGAATGATAGGGCGCAAGAAAATGAGAAATACCTTCATTAGGATCATAGAACCTTTCTATTAGCGAAACCACAGTGCTTTTCCCTGAGCCACTCCCGCCAACAACTGCAACTGTCTTCCCGGCGGGGAAGAAGATGGAGAAATTTCTGAAGATAAAAACGTCGGGCCTTGAAGGGTAGCTGAAGGTTACGTTCTTGAACTCGATATTTCCATTGACCTCAGTCAAGGACTTCCCGTCGGTAGGATCTTGAACTATTGTTGGTTTTTGTTTTATCATCTCGAACAATTTGTATCCTGCAGCTTTGCCTTTACTGAACGCCCCGAGATTGGAGAACGACTGACCTAAACTCCTGGAAAGATCCAATAGTTGCAACAACAATCAATTAGTTTCGTTCAGTAGCAGCGCTGGATTTAAACAAGCTATGTATGCATTTCTGTATGTTCTTACATGCCACCAACAATGGCCGAGAAAATAGCAGTGAATGCCTTCCCGCCATCGGTCTGACCATTCCTAATGAAAACGCCAGCATACCAGAATACTAGCGCCCACGACATGCATGCTATTCCATAAGTGCATCCCAAACCCAACCCTTTAGCCATCCCGGCCTTGTAACCAAGTTTCAACGTCTTCTGAATTGCGTCTGAATACGAGTTCAGCGCCTTGCTCTCACCCACATATGAATACACGGTCCTCACTTGTGCAATGGCCTACACTGACACCAGATTTATTAAGGAGCAACGAAAAACAATGACAATGTGACGAAGCATGCTTAAACATTTGACCAGCAAATTGCAAAAAGGTTTCCCGATTGCAAATTATGGAAACATATAACTAGCACAGTTGAAATAAAGTCGAGAAGATTTCAACAATAATTTGGAGGCAGCATGCCATGCCTAATGGCAAAAGGTATTAAAAACCAGAAAAAAAAAAGTTATTTTTAATTGATGATAGCTACACCTGTTCTGCAATGATACCAGCATTGGAATACGATTCTCGAGTTTTGGAGGTGAGGCCGGTGAGGGTGTAGGCATACAACCCCCCAGCAAAAGCGATTCCAGGAATCACAGCCACGCTGAGCAGAGCTAGCCTCCATGCTGACACAAAACCGACCACCAGTCCAGCCAAGAATGTTGAGATGTAATGAATGAAATTCCCCACCTAAACAGGTAAAAGTGCAAGAACAAAGAATAGTGTAAATCCATCATGCCTTTCACTATCAGTCCATCACTCGCCCCTACTCCCTAGCTACCAATCTACCATCATTAAGGTCAAAGCCACCCAAAAATGATTTCACATTACACCAAACTATAGCTACACCCACTTGACTAATCTTGATGTAACATCTTTTATAATAACAGTTTTCATTAAACTCCAAGAACAGAAAACCGCAGCCAAACTTAGACTATTCTGCTAACATGCATAAATGTGAAAGAATGAAGCTAGTGGGGTCCGGTAATAATGGACACCCTACAACCCATATGATCACCATTTCCTTCTTTAGCTTAAAACCATGGATGCAGTATTCACAGTTACAGTTTGCCAAAAAAATGTCATTTTCTACTAATATTCTAATAACGGAACCAAAAAGAATCACCCGAACCTTCTCGCTAATGGCATCCTGAACCAGAAGAGTGTCTGTTGAGACACTGAAAACAATATCCCCAGTTCTGGCATCTGTATCAAAGAATCCAACGTCCTGTTTCAGCACCGCCTCCAAATACTTCTTCCTCAAAGCGCTAGCCTGTCTCTCCCCACTGTACATCCAGCACGCAATCTCTGTACACATCCCATCACATTAACAGTTAACAAAAGGGGCAACCCACTCCAATCCGACTATTGTCTCGACTATTGTCTCGGTAACCACAAAGTCACAAATTCATTAACTATTGTCTTAATAACCACAAATTACAAGTTCAACTGTAACCACAAAGTTACAAGTTCCAACTCTTAACAGAAACAGCCTATCGACCTGCTTGGTCCAGCTATGGACAATCTAAGCTAGTTTATCATATAATGACTACAGTTGATTTACCTTGGGCTAGTAAACCCAGTGCACACAGTAGTGGTTGCGGGTTTTCCTTATTAACCCAAACAGTTACCAAATTGGGGATATTTTCCAGTTTTTTCCAGGAATCAACTATTGAAGAAAACGACATGAGGAAGATCATATGGGAAAAGAAAGGAGACGTGTGAGACTGGGTTCCAAAGTATATCAATTAAAATTAAGGAGGAGAAAAACGACAGGGGGACGGTCCGGACCACGTGCAAAAGTCCGACACAACACTATGACTGATCCTAGCTAACCTTTGGCTTCATCGCAGAGAAACAAAACAGCTTTGAAACTATAAATAAGAAACAATCCAATCCAAACAAAAGCTGAGTTGTCGACCCAGATTGGTGTTAGCAGTTGTAATAATTCAAACAAAAATAAAATAACCCATTCGAAATGATGAGAGAAAAAAATGCAGCGGATCAACAGTGCTCACCTGCATAGGATGACACGCAGACCAGCAAACCAAGATACACGAAATACAAAGCGTACTGCAATTCACACACGCCCAAAGGGATCAGCTTTCATTATCAATATCAGA
The DNA here is from genome assembly GCF_003576645.1 of Ipomoea triloba. Lineage (NCBI taxonomy): Eukaryota > Viridiplantae > Streptophyta > Magnoliopsida > Solanales > Convolvulaceae > Ipomoea > Ipomoea triloba. The sequence continues at coordinate 23,546,337 of NC_044920.1, forward strand.
TCTAAATTCAATGGAAAGAAGAAAGAATGCATCTTTTTTTAATCCCAGACCTTGGAAACTTCATGGGTCATCTTGTGGAAATCCGCCTGGTTTTTCCCGAAGCCATTAACCATCTCCCCAAACAAGAGGAAAAAGACGGGCATTGAAGAGCCGTGAACAATGGCGCCCAGGCTCCCGGAGATCATAAGAACCCAGTCGAACTTATCCGCCAAACAAAACAGCTGAAAAAACGGAACCGCCTCTTCCTTCTTCTTCTCCGCCTCCGGCATTGCATTCCCTTCCCCACCACCACTATTACCAGTCTCCGCCATTTCCGCACCTCAAACCGCCCAACAAACTTTCTCACATCAAAATCAGGTGGTTGGAGTCTCCCCGTGACAATGAATCATCGAAACAAAGATCCAAAGAAAGACTAAAGCTCACACACACATGTGATATTCCCTGTAGGGTGCGTCGCTGACCGGATGTCGGTTGTGGTTTAAAGCAGCATCGAGAAGAGAGTGAGCTAAAGAAAAGAAAAAAGCTTCGATTGCCGTGGAAAGATGGTGGGTGAGTGAGTGGGTATGACCAGTAGTCAAAATTAGCTCTCTGAAACCAGTTGAACAAGAAAGAAAGAAAGAGTGAGAGGTTCTGTAAACTGCAGAGTATGATAGATAGGTCGGTTTATTTATAGATGAAATGTTGCACTTTTTGTTTTTAATTAACTCTTTATACAAATAAATTTTACTTTTTTACTCTTTTATTTAAATATAATAATTATTTTAACTCAACAATTTAAAAAGTCGCTAAAAATACAACAGGTAAAGTCATAAATCAATCTACTACATGAATGCACATAATCTACTCCAAGCATGTCTGGATGATGCGAGAGACCTTGAGGTAGATTGTATGCATTCATGTAATAGATTGTGTGAACTCATGCCGTTCTCCCCTCATGCATGATTTTGACATGAATGCAAGTGTGTGTATATATAATATTTTTGTCAAAATAACACTTTAAATTCAATACAGTATCTATTCTATATTTTCTTAATCTTTCTCAACTCAAAGAAATAATGTTTTCGAAATTTGATCATGTGACCACCTACTTGAAATAGTGATATTGATTGAACACTAAATTTGTAACAAAATTTAATACCACCAAACGCTTTACTAATAATTTAATGGAGAATTACTTCGTTAAATTCTTTTTTTTTTTTTTGAAAACCAATTACTTCGTTAAATTGATCGTAGGGAAACAAACAAAAATAATAATGGTAAAAAAAGTAGAAATTAAGAAATAAGAATAATTGTAGTATTCTCTGGTAAAATTTGTTAAAGCCTTAAATGGTGAAAATGACAAGATTTACTATAAGTTATTCGTAGGCATATGTCTAGTCATTGTCTGTACAGTCAAACATGCAATAAGCAATGGGAAGTGCACCAACTATGGTTTAAACTTTTCTTTTTTTTTTTTTACTACGATGTAACTCTATTATATGCTTAGCATTATTATGTTGAATATGTGACCTTTTATTTGGAAGGATAACAACGATGTTATTAAATTACAAAATATTTTACTATGATATAAACTTAAATTAACTGTTATCATCGTACCATTTTATATGTATTCCATATAATTTAATTAACAAAACTTAAGTGAAATTATTTCTAATTCAATTTTTAGTATACTTAGATTGAATTTTAAAAAATCTAGTGATTATAGTTTTCTTTTTATAAATAAAAATAAAAACAAAAAAAGGGATATTAATAACGTCAATTTCGAGTCAATCAAATGATACGGGTCAGACATGCCATGCCATGCAAAAATGATGCCTACCAAACAAGGCATATTTGAGAAGCTTTTAATTACTGTTTACGTCTCTATCTCTCTTTCTTCACCTAACCCTATCTCACTTTCCCTTCCCCCAAATATCCTTCCCAATTAATTACCTAATTGGGCTCTCCTTACTTATTGGGCTTCCATGGCCCAAACACTCCTATAAGCCCAAGCCAACACCTCCATTTTTTTATTTTTTACTTTTACGTTTTGAAATCAACACTTTGACTTACGAGAAAGCCTGAAACCGCTACCTGAAAGTGTATACTATGAGAACTGAGAAGTTTGTCTTGTGACTTTAAGATTCACTTAAGTTTTAAATAATTTAATTAAGATTTACTTGATAATTTTGAAGTTTCTTTCGCCATTTTTTAACCAAACACACACTAGGAATTTGAAGGAAAAACAAAACAAAACAGAGACATCATTTTAAAAGGTAATTGTGTTCATTGCTATTTTAGAGCTTTAACAACCTACCTAAGCCCAATAAACATGCTGTCACCTTTAGCTTGATTAGCACAGCACTTTTGTCTAAAAGGTGCTTATCAGTGTGTAATAACATGTACTAATGATACATGCACTGTGTATTTGAATAAAAGTGTATTATTTTAATAGTATCATCACAAAATCCGAATTCAAAACTTATATTTTTAGTTTACCTGTTGTGACTATGATGTAAATTTAATCTCTTAGTTATTATTAAATTAGAGGCTAAATCCGACATCAATATATATGCTACTTAATCAAATAACGGGTTTAGTCCCTAAAGAACAAAATATATATCACAAATAATTGATATCACTATCACAACAATGAAAAAAATATATAATTGACGTTTTTCTTAAAATAAATAGTACGTGTGACAACCATTTAGGAGTTTGAAATATTTGGTAAGCAATTTGCTAATATAAGTTTGAACCTCAAACTCAAGAGTTCTCACCGCTCTTACATTCAAGACTAGTGGAGAAAGTAAATCACGATGTGCCTCAACTAGGCTACAAACCCTAACATGCTTAATTATACATCAGTGCCACATTACGGTCAAATTCATATCTTTTTTTAATTATATGTGATTGCTAGCAAAACAAAGAGTATTAACTTATTTGATTTGGTTAACTAGTTTAGTTGTGTCATGGTAACAGTAAAATGCTAATATAATTATAGAATTAGATAATCAACTTTTAAAAATGTACATAAACGTGACTTAAATTGAATCTGAATTAGTTTTGCAACATTTGGAGATAGAAATAGCAAATGTTATACGAATGAAAATAAAGAATAAAAAAGTGTGACAGCCAGACATTAATTTGCTCTCAAATCCCAAATTGATTAAAACAATCATCATATGGTCTGTCCATCAGCTAATCAAAGACTACCATCCAGCAGCTTTGACAGTTCCAGCATCTTCCAACCATCTTTACAAATGTCAATTCTCACTAATCCCATGCCTTTCAAATCAAATCATTTGTTCTTCTGGGCCACATTTCAAATAAATATTTGGGGTTTGAGAGATGAATATGGCCCATCAAAGTTTTTTTTTTTTTTTTTTTTGAAAGCTTGTGTTGTTAAGCCAATGAGATTTTCTCAACTGCATCGAGTGGGTTTTGGTTGTGGTGTTGCCACTTTTAGAGACACAAAGATCCATTTTGGTGTAATAATTTAGAGGCAGTTTAAGCTTCCACTTGCTATCCATGTGCTCACATTACCCTTTTGAGTTAACGTTTGAAAACAATTAGTATGAAACCCGATACCAACATATATTCAATAATTATAGAGTTTATTATCGAAATAGTCTATCGACTAGTGTGAAATTACAAATTTGATCCTCGATAATTTTTTGTGTCCAATTAAGTTATCGACTTTGAAAATTTTAACCAATTTGGTCATCCGTTTATTCTGCCATTAGACATCCGTTAAATCGGGACCAAATTGATAATTTTTCTATAGTCAATGGACCATTTCGGTAATTAATTTTTTAGAAAAATTGTGCATGTAATGACTGAAATATATAACATTATTTTGTACTCCGTATTATAACTTTGATATTTAATTACAAGATAGTGTAAAAAGAAAATAATGAACAATGTAGTGTATAAATAATTAATAAATTTGAATGTAAAGAATCTTTGTATTGTAGAAAATATAGGTAATATAACTAATGAAATTATATATCTTTTTAAATTCTTTGATAATGATTTTTTTTTAATAAAGACATTGTAGATATCAAATTATAAATTAAAGAAATGCATATGTATTTTTTTAACTAATAATTTATTCAATTTAGTAAGAGTAATAGAGTGAGTACTTACTTTTGAATAATATACTCTAATATATTCGTAGTTTATGTTTAACAATTATGTCAACTTTGATTGGGATGAGATTCGAACCTAAGACCTTTCTTATAAAAATTGATGGGTAAGTTAAAAGTTAACGGAATATTAACCACATATTTAACAGATAATCATATAATTAAGGATAAATTAAGCTAAGTTATTAAATTTCATATATAAAAAGAAAATATATATGAGCTTCATTCATTTATAAAGTTGTTTTTTTATTTAATAATTATGTTGATTTAGTATGATAAAATTAGGAATATAAATATTTGCAATAAAACTTATAATTGATATTTAAGGTGGATAATTACTAAAAATTTAACACAAAATATACTGTTTAAAAATGAAATATGTTGTCTAAAATGCCACAATAGCTTTATACGTACATATATACTATATATGTACATATGAGGTGACCTATATATGCTACAAGCAGTCAAGCACCATCCTTGCATCTATCCATGAAAGAGCCTCACTAAAATACACACAATTACTCCTCAACACCATTCTAAACTTCTCACAACATAATCCCATTTATTTAAACCCTAAAACACTACACTACATGTATTAAATGTGTATTAGAAACCAACATCATATTGATTGGGAGAGTAAATGTTTAAATTACCATGATTCCACTCTAACATTCATAGAAATACTAGCTTAAGAGTTTGATATTTGCTAAAAATAAAAATTAATTCACGCATGTCTTAAAACAACCATGAATATAATTCTTTATTAAATGATTAGTTTATTTGTAATTTATGTGAGTAAGATGAGTACATTGTTGTTTAATTTGTACTAGTGATAAGTAATACTAATGTTAGTTTGTCATCTAATCAATTTCTTTCTGCAGGTGGTATAGATGATAACCAAAGGTTCACGTCAAATGATGGCACTAAAAGAAATAGAAAATTATATAATTAAAAATTTCATAATTTCTTCCTCATATAGATAGATAGATTTGGATTTGCTTTAAGAAATTATATATGCTTATGAATTCTTGGGATAAAATCAAAAGGCTCACCTTTATTTACATGATTTTTTTTTGTTGTTGTGTCAATTCAAGAACAATCCCACCCCATTTTTTTCAACCCCTCCCCAATCTAGAAGTAAATGGGAACAACCGTCTTCTTGACAGCAATTGGGGATCTAACATTATGAACTCCATCAGTCCAGGTCAAGCTTCCAAATGTGAATCCAGAGTTCACCAGTGTGTCTGTAGAAACCATCATTGTGAAGCTTCTCTTCTTTCTATTAGCATCAAACCTCAACACCCTAGGCTTCACGGTGACGGTGACCCCCACGGGAGACTTAAGGATGGATTTGTAAACAGAATTGACGGGTCCCACATTCGTGACGGTTCTCCTTAGGGTTACTGGTTTGTACAGGTCCGGTACCACCATTGAAGGGAGGTTGAGATCCAGAAGCGAAGGTCTAGTGCTGTGACAGATGGTTTGTTCTTCATTAGCAGTGTGATTCCCTCCTGTTATGGTCTTGAACACGATTGAATTGTTGTAGCCGAGAGAACAGAGGTACTGTGCGTAATCTAGTCCTCTCATGTCGTAAACCAGGCCGGGATCATCGGCGCCGGCGGCATTGACGATTCCGCCGCCGTAATCGAAGGCGTCGGCCAGCTTCTGCGAGGATCCGTCGGCGAAGATGGGGGAAACGTAGGTGTCGGAGTTCCAGGCGGTTGTGGTGAGCGCGGATTTTAGGGCGGATGGGGACCACTCGGGATGCGATATTTTGAGGAGCGCAACGATGGCTGACACGTGAGGCGCAGAGTGGGATGTTCCTGAGTTGATGACGAATCCACTCTCTACATTTGGATGGGCGCACAGGATTTTGTCTCCAGGCGCTACAATGTCGGGCTTCATGATCGCCGGCGCGAGGGAGCTCGGCCCTCTGGCTGAAAAATCTGCGACTTTGGGAGTTATTGCCCTTCCTATTTGAATCTTGGGAGACCATAGTTGAGCAGTGGGAAAATCTGTGTGGATTACGTATTCCTTTATTCTTGTCCCGGCATCAAAATCAACCTGAAGAATTTAATCCAAGAAATTACAAGTGACCGATAAAAAAATTATATCAAACAGCTATCAACTAACAGCTAATTTTACCTGAGCAAACGGCATGCCTACGTCTACTACATCTAAAGGGGCTGAGCTGGGGGAATTTGAGTAGATGACTCCGGCGGCGCCGGCCTCTAATGCTTTGGTTACTAATATGAAGCGTTCATCGGCGACATTACCAATCATGAAGATGATTTTGCCTTTAACTACGGCTGGATCAATCTTTTTATCAATCAAATCGGCTTCGGTCCTGTATTCACCTGCATAATACAAGGGACTAAGAGGGGCTCCGCGGGGATAATACGAGTCCACACTGAATTTCTCGCCGTTGCCCAGAGTTACGGTGTAAGCGAAGATTCTGTCCATGGTGGAAGCGCCGACCGTGATGAGCCATGGTTCCACGTTGGACACTGTGTAGGCGGTAGGGCCGTCGTTGCCGGCGGCGACTACGACGGGGATGCCTTTAAGGATGGCGTGGAAGGAGCCGATCCCCATGCCGTTATCTGCGTCCGTGCCGGACGCTAGCGGGACGGGCGTCCCCATGGATACGGATATGACGTCAACCCGGTCGTGGATTGCGTAATCAAATGCGCTGAGAATATCCGCGCCGGAACACATTTGATTCGATTCGTCTATACTCCAACACACCTTGTACGACGCTAGCCGCGCTCTCGGCGCGCCGCCTCTGGGCACGCCCATATCCAGCTCCAACCCAGCCACGGTGGCGTTCTCCACATACGAACCCGCCACGATGCTCGCCACTTGTGACCCGTGACCCGACGTGTCTACACCCGAGAAATTATCCGAATCAAGAAATGCATTCAAATTTAAACCCGGGGTATGCTTCGCTCCTTTAAAAAACCACCGCGCTCCGATCACTTTCCGGTTACAATTCCCCGTCGCATTAAACCCAAACATAGACATAGATCCACACACCCCATTCCACCTCCGCGGCACCTCCCCGAACCCCGCATCGTCAAACGACGGCATATCCTTGGTCGTAATCCCAGAATCTATAATTCCCACAATAATCCCATCTCCCTTGTTAGTTTTCCGAAGAAGCTCCCCGGGAGTCTCAAAACTCTCCGATATCCTCAAGAAATCCCAGCTCCGGGAAGTTTGAACTTTGTGGTGTTTATCCGCCACAACGCTAACCACCCCTTCTACCCCGGCAATCCTCTTCGCCTGAGCCGCCGTCAACAGAGCCGCAAACCCAGAAAACCCATACCTATAACTATACACCATCGCCTTCTTAGCCTCATCATGACTCCCAACAACCCCGGCAAGCAAGTCGTAATGCGACTCTTTGATCCGGCGGTGATCGTCGTGAGGCTTCCCTCCCAGATACACGATGTAAATCCTTTTGCCGTCTTTCAATACCTTTGCATTATTTGAGGCTACGCTTCGGGAATGGCCATGAACGAAGATAAGGGAATGGAAGAAGATTATTGATAAAAATACAAATGGGGTTGGCTTATACATTATTCCTCTCTTCTCTTCTCTTCTCTGATCCTGCCCAATTCGTGCAGACGCAGAGAGGAGGACAGATCCAGATTAATGTTTGAAGGGAATGCCCTGGTTGTTCTTTTTCATCCTGCCAACTCCATCAATATGTACATTGGGTGGTTTTCATTTCCTTGGTGTACCATGTTTCTAGCCCTTGGTATACCATATTTCTAGGCAATTCTAGCCTTTGAATACTTCAGAGGCTTAATAACTAACCTTTGGGAACACACGCACAATTTTATTTTATTTTTTATCATCTAATTTGAATTTAATTTGTTGATAAATACCATTATTATTGAATTGCTCCCTATTATGTTTTTTTGGATCTATAATGTAAACTAAATACTCTTTTCACTAATGGAAAGAAATTATTAATATAATATTGATATTGAAGTATAAAGTTCTACAAATATATGATATACTTTTATAGTTTCACCATTATATATATTGAAATCATTTTTTATAATTTCAACACTTGGATGTTGTAAATTTTTCTATGTAATTTTTAAAAATTTTTTTATTCACAAAGTTGTAGACATTTGTATAATGTACTAGATCTATTTTTTTAAAATTAGTTTATGTATTTATAAATACTTGGAATAATAAACGATAAAAATAATCTCACTATAGTTTTACGAATTATCATTATAACATTATTAAAGTATACATATTTATAACTGATGATCATGATTAAATGAGTACAATTTTGAATCACAACGTGTGTAATGAAATGCAATGTAACAAGCTAGCATATCAAATTGAGTCATATAAAACCTCAATACTTATTTAATTGTGTCGAATATGATTTGATAGAGTTATAAGGTAACCTAATTAGTCTAATAATGCAAAATGTGTAAAAGATAGTCTAATTTGTCAAGTCAATAATTGACTTAAGCACAACTAGTTGGAAGTATATAAATCATAGATAGAGTATGATTCAATGACGGAACCACAATAGCGGCAGTAGGGGCAGCTGTCCTGTCCCCAACTCACCCCACCCCACCCTCATATATAGTAGCCTTGTGTGTATGCGCGTCATATGTTTAGATATAAATAAAATATGTAAATATAAGTAACCAAAAGACAAGCTAGGTAAGATGGCAATCTATGTTGGTAATGTGGGAATGACCAAAGGTTTAATTCTCACTAGATGACATGTTTTTTTTTTTTTTCTAGCCTTTTAAAAATATTAATAGTGATATTTTTATTTTTATTATTTAGAATATAAGATGTGAAAATCTTTTCTTTTTAAATTAATAGTGAAATGTATTATTTATAATGTATTTTCTATTTGGATCGTATCAAATTAATTATGTTCCATATTTCAATATTTTTTTTATAAAGTTTTAATTTTTCGTCCATATCCAACAATAATGGCTATGCTTCCAAGTGATTTTTTTTTCCTTTTCTTTTTAAATTAATAGTGAGATGTATTATTTATAATGTATTTTCTATTCGAATCATCATATCAAATTAATTATCTCTCATATTTTGTTACCAATATTTTTTTAGGCAGAAGCGTCAAATAGACACATCTACTCTTTCGTAGTATTCAATTTACCCCTTCATCTAAAATAAAATGTAATCAGACACATTAACTTCTTAAAATTGTTGAATTAGTTTTTTTCTCAGATTTTCTTCCCGTTGCTAGTCTAAAATGGTGACATTAAATTTAATAAAAAAAAATGTGGTGACATTGAAAAATTTATTGTCATCCTTTTGATCAAATCAAAGAGAGAGATAGGGAAAAGTGGGACTAGGGAAGAAAGTGGATTTTCTTCAAAAAAATTCACTTTTTGGCGGTGTCCCTGGAGCAGTGGAGTACGAGGGCGTGAGATCGGGGTTCGAATTGGATGTGATCTAAGAGAGGTTTCGTCTGTGGAGTCTTCACCTCCTCCACTAACGTCGGTGGTTGAAACACCATCCTCATCTTCTTCGTTGTCGTCAATCTGAGGCACACAGTGCTTCGATTCAAGTATGAGTTACTATGTCGCCTCAAACTTTCAATTCCCTTCCAAAATCCCCAAACCTACTCGGAGAACCGCCATTGCCTCTGCCACAAACGGCTCTGCCGTGACATCGTCGTTCAACAGGATTGTAACTGCTGCAAGGTTTCCTCAGGAAATGGGTCTCCGTCTCTTCACTCCTTTCCTCTCCGGAAATAGTTCTCCTCCACTCATCCTTTCTGCAAATTTATATATTCTAATTTTTCGAATGATTTCAAACTTTCAACTTCAACATCAAGGAGGTAAGAATATAATCTCTTTCGTCATAGCCTCGATCGGTGATAGCGGAAGGGTCTGAAATAAATAAATAAATAATAATGAATGTGAATGCACCGATAGTGGTGTATGGCTTGATTCTGCTAACGTCCACGCCGCCGACTGATGCAGGCGGAGACGGTCGGCGGCGGCGACAAGGAGGTGGTGAAAGAATACTTCAACAACAATGGGTTCCAGAGGTGGATGAAGCTATATGGAGAAACAAACGATGTGGATTTTGATTCGTATTTGGGATTGAGGATTTAGTGTAGGGAGATTTTGGGAATATCCATATATTAAATTAATTTACCATGCCACATCATCTTAACCGACTGCAAATCATCGCAACCAAAGGAAAACCTGGGAAAAAAGTTAATTCAACAATTCTAGGAAGTTAATGTAACTGATTAAATTTTATTTTAGATGAAGGGGTAAATTGAACGTTACGAAATAGTATATGTGTTTATTTGACACTTTTGCTTCTTTTTTTATTTTATTTAAATTTATAAAGTTTTGATTTTTTGTCCATATTCAATAGTAATGGCAATATTTATAAGTGTTTCATTTTTATTTTTTAAAATTCAAGTTATCTCTTTTGTTTTAATTGTTCGCCCTACTCAAATTTATTTATTTTTTAATCTATCCCTTATCTAATTTTCATTGTAAATTGATAACTCTCAAATTATCTTTTACATCATATTACAACATTATTACATTATAAATTAATTAGAGTTGTTCGATGACATTCCTCTCTTTTTTTTTTTTTTTCGCAAAACATTCATGATTTACTTAGGTCTAGGATGGTAGCTAAAAATAATGATTACACAAATGGCGGTTCACCAAAAAAAAAAAAGAAAACAAAAAACAAAGAACAAAACAAAAAAAGAAAAGGTAAAAGAAATGAGGATCAGAAATGAATAGAAAGACAGATTCAAGTCCTTGAACACAGTATAGAGGTGATTGGTACGTAAACGAAACTCTCAACCCTAACCGATTAGTCGATTTGGGAGATTCTGATTTGCTTTTTCACAAAGGTGAATGAATAAACAATTGTAATTTGGAAATCCGAAGATTTTTCTTCTTGCATAATATTTCAAACCCTAATTTCATTTTGCAGAAAAACCCTAGCTTGTATATATCAGATCGATAGTTACCCGTCGGTGAGATTTGAGTTCCGGAGTCACGGGTGCGGGCACGGCGGAGGAGTCGGGTTCCGAAGCGGTGTACAGTTTAGGCGAGAAATGAGTGCGCCGAAGAAGAGGAATTTTCAGATAGAGGCGTTTAAGCATCGGGTCGTGGTTGATCCGAAATATGCAGAGAAGACATGGAATATCATTGAACATGCGATTCACGAGATTTACAATCATAACGCCAGTGGCCTTAGTTTTGAAGAGCTTTATAGGTTTGGGGTGCTTTTTCGTTTAACTCATTTGCCTATACACTCATATACTTGTTCTGTATCTGGTTCTGATATCCAAGAATGGTAAACACATGAAATTTGATGCTGCTACAACTTGGAATTCTGATCGATGGATTTGAAGAAATGAGGACCCCCTTTTTATTTGGATAACAATCATGTGCTTTTGAAAAAAAAAAGAGCTTAATTTCACTTAGTAAGATGGATGTGGTTTTAACTAGAATTTGAGTGCTTTCTGCTTCTTGCAAGGTTAATTCTTTCTTTCCAGCCCATGTTACCTTATGCTGTGTTTGATGTTATTTTTAGAAGCATGATCTATCATAGGAAAGTATGATGCCCTCACACTGCAGTTTTGGTATTCCCTAGTTGCGTTTCTTGACCTTTCTAGTTGGAAGACAAGGTGTTTGTGTTTTACTGTAGAATCCTCTACAAGAACTCTGGTCCCTTGTTGGTGTTTCCTAAATGATAAGGAGAACAAAAACATAAATTCAAAAGCTACACTACGAGCTAGCTATGGTAGAATGGTGAAGAACAAACAATTATTATCAATGTTTTCAATGGTTTTGCTTCATTCATATGTCTTGTGTCGTAAGTTACATAAAGTAAGCATCTCTGCATGTGGATGGATATCATTTGATTATTTAGAAATTTTGAAAAATTTTCTCATTTAATACTTAATGTTGAGGAACTTGTAATTATTGATTGGGTGTTCACCTGACATTGTAGTCAATTATCATGTTCAGTCCGTGTCTAACTGAAACTCCAAGTTTTAGTGCCATCGACAGTTTGTGTGCCCAATGATATCCTTTCTCCTTTGACTGCATGATTCATTTTTCCTTTCAGTAGTGAACCTACACATTATAATAGGTCAAGTTTTATGTTGCTTATGATTGTTGTGAGGTGATTGGGTGGTGGGAGTTAGTGTGTTTATAGTCATTGGCCTTCCAATCTTCTGTGTTTTAGATGAAGGAAGTTTGGTGGTTTCTAATAGTGAATTTTTATTGTACTGAATATTAAGTTATTGGCTTACAGTTTTCCTGCTACATTTTGGTTTTCTAAATGTATGGTATTTTCAGGAATGCATACAACATGGTCCTACATAAATTTGGAGAGAAGCTCTACTCTGGCCTTGTGTTCACTATGACTGAACATTTGAAAGAAATTTCAAAGTCAATAGAGGTTGCTCAGGGTGGTTTATTTTTGGAAGAGCTGAACAGGAAATGGGCAGATCATAACAAGGCATTGCAAATGATCCGTGACATACTAATGTACATGGACAGGACTTTCATTCCTAGTACACACAAAACACCAGTTTATGAGCTTGGAATGAATTTGTGGAGAGACAATGTTATCCACTCTAGCAAAATCCAGACAAGGCTTCAGGATACGCTTCTTGAACTTGTGGAAAATGAGAGGACAGGTGAAGTGATAAATAGGAGTTTAGTGAGGAATATAACTAAAATGCTGATGGATTTAGGTTGCTCGGTTTATGAACAAAACTTTGAGAAGCCTTTCCTTGATGTCTCAGCTGATTTTTATCGTGTTGAGTCTCAGCAGTTCATTGAGTCCTGTGATTGTGGAGATTATCTAAAGAAAGCTGAGAAACGCCTCAATGAAGAGATTGAAAGGGTATCTCATTACTTGGATGCAAGAAGTGAGGCAAAAATTACTGCTGTTGTGGAGAAGGAGATGATTGAAAGCCATATGTACAGATTAGTTCACATGGAAAACTCAGGCCTAGTGAATTTAATTCTAGATGATAAGTACGATGATTTGGGAAGGATGTACAATTTGTTTCGAAGAGTACCGAATGGACTCTCACTACTTAGAGATGTCATGACTTCTCACATTCGAGAAGTTGGTAAGCAGCTTGTCACTGATCCAGAAAAGTTAAAGGATCCTGTAGACTTTGTTCAAAGGCTTTTGGATGAGAAGGATAAACATGATAGGATTATAAACAAGGCATTTAACAATGACAAAATGTTTCAGAATGCCTTAAATTCATCATTTGAGTATTTTATCAATTTGAATCCTCGATCTCCTGAGTTTATCTCTTTGTTTGTGGATGACAATCTCAGGAAAGGGCTGAAAGGGGTTAGCGAGGAGGATGTAGAGATTTTATTGGACAAAGTGATGATGCTTTTCCGTTACCTTCAGGAGAAAGATGTATTTGAGAAGTACTACAAGCAGCACCTTGCCAAGAGGCTTCTTTCAGGGAAGACCATCTCTGATGATGCTGAGAGAAGTTTGATAGTTAAGCTCAAAACAGAGTGTGGGTATCAATTTACATCAAAACTGGAAGGCATGTTTACTGACATGAAGACTTCACAGGATACTATGCAGGGCTTTAATGCAACTATGGGTGGTGAAATTGCTGATGGTCCTACACTTGCAGTCCAGGTCCTTACTACAGGGTCCTGGCCTACTCAATCTGTTACACCATGCAATCTTCCTACTGAAATTCTTGGGGTGTGTGAAAAGTTTAGGACGTACTACCTAGGGACTCATACTGGGAGGAGGTTGACATGGCAGACAAATATGGGCACAGCTGACTTGAAAGCAACATTTGGGAAAGGGCAGAAGCATGAGCTTAATGTGTCCACATATCAGATGTGCATCCTTATGCTCTTCAATAATGCTGATAGGTTGAGTTATAAAGACATAGAGCAAGCTACAGAGATTCCTGTCTCAGATTTAAAGAGGTGTTTGCAATCTCTAGCTTGTGTCAAGGGGAAGAATGTTTTGCGGAAGGAGCCCATGAGCAAGGATATTGCTGAAGATGATTCCTTTTTCTTTAATGAAAAATTCACTAGCAAATTCTTCAAGGTTAAAATAGGTACCGTTGTTGCACAGAAGGAATCTGAACCAGAGAAACAAGAGACCCGACAAAGAGTTGAGGAGGACAGGAAACCTCAGATAGAGGCAGCAATAGTGAGAATTATGAAGTCACGAAGGGTGCTTGATCATAATAACATTGTTGCAGAGGTCACGAAGCAGCTACAGTCCCGGTTCCTGCCAAATCCAGTCGTTATAAAGAAACGTATCGAGTCTTTGATTGAGCGGGAATTTTTGGAAAGAGATAAAACAGATAGGAAGTTGTATCATTACCTGGCTTGAAAAGCAAAATATACAAGAAATCCTTACTCTGTGCAACTGCGTAATTTCATCAGCAAACTGATCAAATGTAAGTTGGAATGTATTTTCATTAATCACTGCTAGCTCATATGGGCTTTTAGTGACAGATGTTTGTTTGTTCAATGCATAAAATTAAGACAATTCCTGAAACATCAGTTATGAAAATAGTTTTTGAATCTGTATCAATCTCATGTCTTACACATTATGGAATTGCTTACCCTCTGAAAAACTTGTGTTTCCTTGTCAGTTTGATTGTCTGGGAGGTGAAGATGAGATATTGGAGGAAACCAAATGGATAACTGATTGACTCTAGCCAAGAACCATTTGGCTTCCTCCAATTCTCATTTTCAACTCAAAGATGGAACATCCTATATTGTCATGGATAGGGAGAGGTTTATAGATCCTGAGACTTCCAGAAGCAGGGAAGTCATATATATAGTCTTTTCAATGAGAAATCAACAAGTTTTATGTTGGAATACAGAACCAAAATGTGTGATACAGAATGCAGTGTTTGTGAACAACTGCATACTTGACTTGAATTACTTTATGGTAAAATTTTAAACCTGACTAATAATAAATGAAGTTTATGTATCAATTCTTTGATTTATGGAAAAATTTGTAGCACTTATCCGAAGGTGCATGATAAACTAGTTTAGGTTGTCCGTAAGCAGTTTTCACAGGGAGTCGAACTCATGAACTAATGTGATAAGTAATTAACGAAATATTAAGGAACATATATCTTTAGTACTTTGTGCTAGATAAATAAAACTTTGGGCTCTCAACTTCTAATTTCACTTTATAAAGTTCTTAACTATTAAAAATTTAACATAATGAAAATATTATAAATCAATAATCAAGGCTAAAGATTATAATGCTTCGTAAAGATAAATTGCTTCAAAAATTAACGAGTTAATACCCAATATAGTCCTCGACTATAGTGGTTTTACTCAATTTAGTCCTAAGTGACTTTTTGTACTCTATTTAGTCCTCGACTTTAATGCTAAGTGACTTTTTGTACTCTATTTAGTCCTCGACTTTAATGATAAGTGACTTTTTGTACTCTATTTAGTCCTCGACTTTAATGATTAGTGACTTTTTGTACTCTATTTAGTCCTCGACTTTAATGATTTTTGACTTTTTGTACTCTATTTAGTCCTCGACTTTAATGATTTTTACCCACTTTAGTCCTCTGTTAAGAATTCTGTTTGTTGGGTGTTAATAACAAGGTTAACATGGTAATTTCATTTCTATTTTATTTTTTTTATCAAATTAATTATTAATTATATGTTCTATATATGTTTACACAATTGCATACTAAAGACAAAGTAAATTATAATACTTTAGGAAAAAAAAGAAAAAACAGTTAGCAAATAATGAGCAATTAGTTAACTTTGGCATATTGAAATTCTGATCACTTTTCAAATGAATTCAAATAGAAGCATTTTTAGTTATTTTCAAATGAATCCAAACACAAAGCAATTAGCAAATAATTAGCAAATAGCATTAACAGTAATGAATTCAAACTCAATCAATTAGCATTCTGTTCCTGTAGTATCAATACATTAGAGATACTAAGATAGAGATAAATTAGGACATATAATTAATAATTAATTTGATAAAAAACAAAATAGAAATGAAATTACCATGTTAACCTTGTTATTAACACCCAACAAACAGAATTCTTAACAGAGGACTAAAGTGAGTAAAACCATTAAAGTCGAGGACTAAATAGAGTACAAAAAGTCACTTAGGACTAAACTGAGTAAAACCACTATAGTCGAGGACTATATTGGGTATTAATTAACTTTAGCAACTTTTGATAGTTGGTAAGCGAACTACTAAAGCAATTACAAAGTCAACTATTAAACTCTTGTAAAGGGAGTGTTTGGAAAATAGTTGTCACCGGATTGGCTTAACGGATTTGATTAGTTATCAAAAAAGCTGATCGAAAAAGTTGCTTTTAAGTAGTTTTTGAATTTTAAAACATTTTAGAGCAATAAGTTGTTACAAAAAGCTGATTAACGAAACACTCATATCGGTTGTTTAATCAAATCAAACAACTAATAATAGTCAAACAAGTCAAAATTGGTTGATAAGTTAACTATGTTACTAAACAGGGCCAAAGTGTTTGCCATGTTTCTCTGGACGAATGCCTAAAAAAACATAAAGGCTATGTTTGGCAAACCTAGCTGAAAGTCGAAAAGCTAGAAGTTGAAAACTGAAGAGTTGTTAAGCTAGTTGATTATGCAAGTGTTTGGTAAAATTAGTTTTTTGATAAACTGATAAATGCAAAAAGACTAAAAAGGACATCTTCATAAATTTTAAATAGTTTTAAATTTAAGTAGGTTTGTTTACTTATTAAAACTTAACATTTTGAAATGAAACTATTAGTATAATCATGATCTAGCACCATAATGAAGTAACAATGTTGTTGCGAATCTCCTTCATCTCAATAGAGGTCTCATTTAAATTTTCGTTAATAGAGATATTACTACGTGAATCTTGAAGTTTATCGGACGGTATGTAATTTGGATTCTACTCAAACACATTAAACATCATGTCATCTTGCGAATTCTGAAGTTTTAATGTGTTTTGTAGACTTTTTAATACTACGTAAGAATTTTTTTTAAATTATAAATATTTATCATACAGACTTTCTAAAAGATTTTATTAGTTTAAAAGGATTTTATGAATGTCATTTAAAATCCATTGTTTAAAAATCTTTTAGAATACATGGGTCTTTAAAATGATAGAATATGCCTTTACATTGTCAAATTAAAAATCATTTGGTTCTCCATTCATCCCAATTTGTTCTTCTAGTAATTTGATTAAATTCTAACTTAAAATTTTGTCATTATTTATATTAAACATAATAATATAATTGGCGGGTGAAGGAGTCGTGAATAAAAAAATTAGGAGAAGAGGCCAGAAGGTTTTTATGGGAAGGTAAAAGATGTCATTTTATTTAAAATAATAAGGATGAACATGAAAAAAAGAAAAGTATAGAAGATACTAACTTATTTTTGAAACATTACCAAACAGAATTTATAACTTATTAGTAGCTTAAAATAAACTATAAGCTCTTAAATAAGGTTTGTCATATAGAACCAAAATGTCAAGTACTAGTTGTTATATTGTGGAACATGGTTCAAAAACGGCATTGTTTCTTTAAGTAAAGAAATGGTTGCCGTCACATCTTAACGGGACCCCGTAAATGAAACTACAGTTTATCTCAAATGATACTGAACCTCACATTTGTTTTTATATTATCAAATGAAACTGTAGTTATATCAAAATGAAACTATAGTTGTGTTGAAAGGAAATTGTAATGTATATAAAATGAAACTGAATAACAGTTTCACATATTTGAGTGTATATTGTCCAATGAAACTGTAGTTATATCGAAATGATAAGTTGTAATGAAACTATAGTGTATATAAAATGAAACTGAATAACAGTTTCACATATTTGAGTGTATATTGTTGAATAAAATTATAGTTATATCGAAATGAAACTGTAGTTGTATTGGGATGAAAGTGCCAGTGTATATAAAATGAAACTGAATAACAGTTTCACATATTTGAGTGTATATTGTCCAATGAAACTGTAATTATATCGAAATAATATTGTAGTTGTGTTGTAATGAAACTATAGTGTATATAAAATGAAACTGAATAACAGTTTCACATATTTGAGTGTATAATGTCAAATAAAAGTATAATTATATCGAAATGAAACTGTAGTTGTGTTGAAAGGAAACTGCAGTGTATATAAAATGAAACTGAATATGTTATACACAGAGTTACTTTTTGTGGAATGACGCGGAACGAGTGTCGTTTCTTTTCATTAAAAGAAACGATATTGTTTTGATGCCTAAAGTCCCCTAAACTACCATGCATTAGTAAAATTTTGTGGTCAAGTACAATGATATTGGTTTAATAGGGATTTAGGTGTAGTAGTTTAAGCCCATTGTATTGGGCCAAGGGAGCACCAATAGTAACAATGACTTGGCCCATACGGCTGTGGAAGAAACATTCAAATTGAAAGCAGCCACGACAGGGAAACAACAAAACCGAATTGGGCGGCGATGCTGCAGCCTACCTACATGCAAGTTCTCAGTATCACCTCGGACGCTGTTGAATTTTCTTCATTTCATTGCTCACTCTCTAACAGACAACCAATAACAAACGATGGGATCTCCTCTCCGATTTCATTTCAGGCCGGCCAATAATATAATCGCTCATTGATTGAAGATCACTCATCGCCATACCAGTCATCTCCGAATTGAAGCTCAGTGGAGAAATATAATGGACGCCATTATTTCTTCTTCCTTCAGTTCTTGTTTTCTCACCCACTCAAACAGGAACGGGTATGGACGAGGAATTAGGTGCGTAAAACCCAAATTGAATTGCAGAGTTTCATGTGAAAAGAAAAAAATAGATTTCAACGACCCGGAATGGAAGAAGAGGTACCAGGATGAGTTTGAAGAGAGATTCAGTTTGCCGCATTTGAAAGACACGTTTGATGCAACGCCAAGGCCCACCACATTCTCCTTAAGCAACAGGTAGCTAGCTGCCTCTCTCGGGGTACGATAATATAATAATTAATCCCCATGCATATTATATTCTTGAAATTAAATGAAATCCCATGTTTTCTGTTTTCTGCCGGATAGAGGTGTTCATCAGAGCCGACATGGCATCGATGTGTTTGATGAACAGAAGCATAGTTACGTGGATGATGCAGACAGAGCGCTGTTAAAGGTGATTAAGTATGCTTCCCCCACTTCTGCTGGGGCTGAAGGGGTTGATCCTGACTGTAGTTGGTTGGAGCTATGGTATTATATATTTATATTGCTCCTTCAACAATATATACTAGCTTCAGAATTCGTTTAAATTTTTAGTTGAGACGAAACAGATCATTCAGTTCAGTTCTGTCCTGAATATAATGTCTCAGGGTGCCTCGGGCAGGGCCGCGCAGGCACATATACTTTGAACCTGATGAAGTGAAAGCTGCAATTGTTTCTTGTGGGGGTCTCTGCCCTGGTCTCAATGATGTTATCAGACAGGTTTAATTAATTAGCTAGCTTTCACATTTACAATTATATTGTTTTTTCACTATATAATGATTCCCAATTTTGTTGCAGATTGTTTTCACTCTTGAGATCTATGGAGCCAAGAAAATTGTCGGGATACAATACGGCTACAGAGGGTTTTTCCAAGATGGTCTTCCTGAAGTACAGGTGAGAATGCAATTTGCATTCAGCTCTTCAACTGTTCTTGCACTACCCGAGCTAGTAAAGGATCACAAAGAAATAGATCAGCCTAGGTCGTCGACCAGCTCAAACCACTGCTGGTCGAAATTAGAACATTGTGGTTACCAAGTACCAACTTGGCTAAGGTTGCCCTTACACTTTAGTCTTCTTATTCTCTTCGAATTTTGCAGCTTTCGCGAAAGGTTGTCCAGAATATAAACCTTTCTGGAGGAAGTTTGCTGGGAGTTTCTCGTGGAGGGGCTCAGATCAATAGGATTGTAGACAGTATACAGGTTGATTAAGGTTACTTGTATACTTTTTTTTTTTTTTTTAAGTTTTGTTTGGTTAAGGTTTTTCATCTTCCTTGTACTGTAACTGGCTAAGAATTGAATCTGCAGGCAAGGGGAATTAATATGGTGTTTGTGCTTGGTGGCGACGGCACTCATGCAGGAGCAAATGCCATGCATGAAGAAGTATTATCTATTTTTTTTTTCTTTGCTTAATCCCATTTTTGTGGTCTTAGTGTTGGTTATTTGAGTGTTAGATTCTTGGAATCTTAAAGTGTTTGTGTGTGCAGTGTCGTAGGAGGAAGATGAAGGTGTCTGTTGTGTGTGTACCAAAGACAATAGACAATGATATACTGCTGATAGATAAGACCTTTGGGTTTGATACTGCTGTTGAAGAGGCTCTCAGAGTTGTTAACTCAGCATACATTGAGGTAATCAACAATGTAGGATATAAGCATTGTCTGTTTGCCAACACTGAGTTTGCTGTGGTGAAACATTTGTGTTCTTAATCCTTAGGCTCACAGTGCATATCATGGCATTGGAGTGGTCAAGTTGATGGGAAGAAGCAGTGGATTCATAGCAATGCATGCATCTCTAGCAAGTGGACAAATTGATGTCTGCCTCATCCCCGAGGTACTTCCGTTTTTAGCACATCTCATGGTTTACCTCTCCCACCAGAGCTCCAGGGATAATGGGTTCTCGAGATTTGGACGCAATCGATTTCTTAATCTTTGTCTGTCAAATTCCTTCGAAGAAAAACCTGTAACTACTAACTGAGGGAGTGCATTAAGTAAACTCCGCCTTATAATCCTAACCAACTAAGGATCACGAGGAGGTAACCAGCCTAGATTGCTCATAGCTGATCGACTCAAATTAAGTTTTTTGTCTGGTTCAGGTGCCTTTCAAGCTGGATGGAGAAAATGGTGTGCTAAAGCATTTAGAATACCTTATAGAGACCAAAGGATCAGCTGTGGTATGTGTAGCCGAAGGAGCTGGACAAGTAAGTAATCTTATGAATCTTTATAAACTGCACCGCTTTGTTTAATGCAGGTCGAGCATATAATATATAAAATATGAACATGTACAGGATTTGATGGAAAAGTCGAACTTAAAAGATGCATCTGGGAATCCAGTTCTTTCAGATATTGGTGTCCATATCCAACAACAGATCAAGAAGCACTTCAAGAAGATTGAGCAAATGGTGGATGTGAAGTACATTGATCCTACGTACATTCTCCGGGGCTGTCGGGCAAGCGCCTCAGATGCTATAATGTGCACTGTTCTAGGACAGAATGCTGTAAGATGACTCTCACAACCACTGATTCATGGGTAGCTATTACTCTGCTAGATTGCGGTTTCAAGATGGAGATGTTTCGTGTTATGTGAATATGCAGGTGCATGGTGCATTTGCGGGATTCAGTGGGATAACAGTGGGCATATGCAACACGCATTACATTTACCTGCCAATTCCAGAAGTGATTGCTGCCTCGAGACATGTCGATCCAAACAGCAGAATGTGGCACCGCTGTCTGACTTCCACTGGCCAGCCTGATTTCAGCTAACATCAACAAAGCCAGTGCTATAAAATGAAAATTGTTATAACAAGAAGACTGTACGAAATAAGGTCGTTTTCACGAGAATACTTTCAGATTATGAGTGGTAATCATACTCGAAGCTAGAGTCTAGAAAGTAAAAATTCAACTAAATGTTCACACCGAATCCTGAACACACTAAACATCATGCTTCATGAGATCATGGCACTTTTATTAATCCCTGATTTTCAGTTCTTCGAAGCTTGCTTTTCCTTAGCTTTCTGAATCTTCAAAACCTTCTTAACAATTTTTTGTTCTTCAACCAAGAAAGCGCGGATGATTCTACACAAAAGAGTAATAATTGGGTTAATGCACTCATAGCTAATGGTGTTACGAAAAAGGAAAGGCGGAGAGGACACAATGACACATACCTCTCCCTAACGGCACTGCCAGACAGGACACCACCGTAGGCACGATTCACAGTCCTCTTCTTCCTAGGCAATCTGGATCTCTTGTACTCAGCAGGCCTTAGGTGCGGGATCTACACAGCATTACGAAACCTCACCACTTACTTTAAGCACTAAAGAAACGGTATACAAATATGCTTCCAACTTCCACAGAATGATATGCTATGTACCACGAAAATAGCTACCTTCTAACATCCTGGTACCTCTAATTAAGCTAGGTATTCATTCGTACATGTCATAATGTTTTTGGTGACCCGGTAAAAACAAAGATCAACTCACAAACATCACACCATTTGAACAACTCATCAACCAAGGCTCATATTCCAAACAGAAAGATATGAAAAGCAAAGGTCATGAATTCAAATAAATTCTATAGGCTACTAAACAAGATGAATACAAATAGGAAGGTTTTCTCAGATGGTGAGCATTCATCACTCACAACTAGTGCTCAAGTAGGTGGTTTTGAGTTCAAAGTCACCATGGATAACCAGAAATGAAGCATTGCATAGTTCCATTGGAAGATCAGAGTTGCAGAATATGAATATCACATTTGAAACACAAGAATGTAAAGTAATCAAGAGACATACATACCCCTTGAATTCTTTTCCCAGAAACAGGACATTTAGGACCACTAGCTCTCTTCTTGGTACTCTGGTAAATCAGCTTTCCACCTAGTTTTCCCAAAATTATCAAGTTAATCCGTCTCTTTACCACTTCATTACTTCTAATAACAGAACCCAGAGCATAATCGATCACATTATACGATCAAAAACCGAAGATCGAGCCAATGTATAGCAGAGATCAACGATAAACAAGACAAAAATACACTTAAGTAAAGGCAACGGTTGTTGATGAGCATTACCGGGAGTTTTGATGACCCTGTGTTGGTTTGATTTGGTGGCATAGCTATGCCGCTTCCGATACGTCAATCTCTGAACCATCTTCTTCACTTCTTCCCTTTCAGTATTCGCTGTATCTTCTACTCGTCGCTGACGGTAAAGCTAAAAGTTGACTATAAAAAATATCTACAATATAGCTTTCGCCTTTCCAAACCCTAGTATATTACAAAATAGGCCCCCCAATCTTTGAGAAATTATAAAATAATGCCAACTCACCAACACTGATAGGGAGTGTAAGGGGCAAATTATTGCCACGTGGACCATAACAAAAAGTAATAATGTACCCCCTGAATATTAAGTAAATTTTTAATATATTAAAAATATATTATTTTTATATTGAATATACATTATTTAGTAGTATGATCCACATAACTGTGTAGACTATGGTCCATACAATAATGATTGAGTATAAGAAGGTGTTTAGTTGGATGGAAAACATTTGGAAAATGTTTTCCTAAAAGTTAGGAAAATATATAGTTTTGTGTTGTTTGGTTCATGGAATTTTTTTCTATTGAAAAATGAATTCCTCAAAGTTGAGTAAAATGAATTCTTTGTAAAGGGGTGAATGTTATTTTTCGTAAGGCTTGGGAAAAAAATTAACATGATTGGTCTTTATATTCATTATTCTATTTTCCTGAAATTTATTCTCCACGAAATTTCAAATTTCATTTCTCTTCAAATATTTTTCAACGAACCAAAGGACTGTAATAAAATCATAAAACGAGTTTTTGCACGGATATTGTGTTGTGCCTCGCATCTGGGATGGGTTATATTGGGAACTATTGACATTGATAATAATAGTATTTAATGTGAATGGTATCAGATATAAGTGCAATTTGCTACATTATTTGTACCGAATATAACACGACATTAATAAAAATTGATACCTTAAATTTTTTTTCATAAAAAAAAAAAAAGAATTAATGAAGTTTTTTAAAATGAAACGAGTTCATATATAGTATTAGTAAGGCTTATATTTTAGTGAATTCTAATTAATTTAATCATCTACTGATTGTCTGATTGAGGAGTTACTTTTATTCGATTGGTTAATTAAATTGAAATCAAAATATGATCAACGTAACTCTATACACTATCCTATCAAAGTGTTGACCAGAGAGAAGGCTGCATCAATTACAATTGGAGCAATTGGAAAAGTTTCTTGATTTGATTTACGAGTTTGCGTTGCACGAAAGCTATCTGAAAGTACGCTCTGATTGAAGTTTGCCTTGTGATTTTAGTCGATAAAAGACCATAAGAAGGTAAACTAATTAACCTAGATTGTTACAGCCGGAAAAATTCATTGCTTTGATTTTTATATAATTTTATGTATATATAAACAAGTATTACTTCAATATGAAGATGGGAAGAGCAAAAAAGAAGGTTGTACATGAATTTTTGTTTGTTGGAAGCTAATGGTGCTTAATTTGTTATGGCACCATTGCAGTTGGTCTCTTGTTATTGCAGACATGTTAAGCACCCTTGAAACTAACTTCATATCCACTTGAGAAAAGAAGTAAAGAACATGATGATGATGATATGTATCCTTTTCCTTGCACCTACTGAAACCCCTCAACATGCTGTTTTCACTTCTCAATATGTCTTTCAGCTTCCTCTCCTTCTGCAATAAAAAAGGAATAAGGTAAGAAACTTTGTCGAGTACAATCAGGCATGATATGTTTAATTGCACTAGATAAAATTAAATATGGTATACTTATTTTTGAATTACTAGAAAAAGTTACAGTCATTATTACCCAAGGGTGTACATTGTGTAAATTATGCATTGTGAGTTGTGACCCTAACCGATAAAGGACATTCACATGCCTTGTAACCCTAGCCGGAAATATTGCTGTGAAATAAATTAACCAATCTAAATTGTCCATGTTTTCGAAAAAAAAAAAAAAAAACTTGAATTGTCCATAATTAACATGCTCGATCAAGCCAAGAATGTCAACATTCTATTCCCACTAAAAGTTGATTATTGCATTAAATATTGTAAAAACAAGAATTGACAATTGGTCTATTGCACTTGTACAACTAGACATGGTATGTAGATTATATGAGTTATACTTGCATGTATCCTCAATTCTACATCTTCACTTTTACTCTCTCTGGCGTGACGAACAATGATAAGTTGTTTTCATCATGTGAGTCCAAACAAAATGTCTACATCAAGAATTTGAGAGTGAGAATAGAGTTTTAGGTGAGAACCTATGTTTACGTGTGAACTTGGAGTGGTGGAGTGGTGCACTGGTGAGATGGATCAGGTGAGAACCACATGCATAGGAGAGAATTGAGAACCAATCGCAACTGTCCATGTGTCTAGTTCTAACAGATCAGAAACACTATTTAAAAAAATGCCGTAACATTTTCATAAATAATTGAACTTTGAAGTGCAAGTAAATTGTATTAAAAGTGCAAGTAACAATTTTATATAATGCACCTAAGTGCATGTAAAGTTTATTAAAAGTGCAAGTAAAATCCATTTAAAAGTGCAACAAATAATGTACAATGACTCAGTGAACATCAATATTAATTAAGTGCACCTAACGTTATTATTAAGCTCACCAATGTAAGAGACGTTATCATTAGGTGTACCAATGTTAAAAAGGTAAATTACTTGAATTATTAAATGAAAATGGTTGCACTTTTAAGTGATTACTACGTATTTACTTGCACTTTTTATTTGCACACTTGTACCAGCCTGTTACTTACACTTTTAAACATGTTACTTGCGTCAAAAGTTTGAGTTATTTAAAAAAAATGTCATCCCATCTTTTTTTAAAAAAATTATATCTAATCGGTTACATCTAGACACATGATCGATTGTGATTGGTTGATTCTCAGTTCTTTACACACATACCTTGTGAAGACTTTTTGTAACCTCCCTTAAGAGCCTAATATCTTCTGCATTTCGTACTTCTGGATGCACTCTCTTTTGCCCCTTCCCCACCGCGCCTGCAGAGGATTCCTTATCAGCTTTGACAAACCGCCAGAATGTTCTTATGCATTCTTCCAGGATCTCCACAAGCATGTCACTTGTAATGGGGTTGCCACCATTTTCAAACCTTCTTGCCTTCGTCTCCTCCATCCAGCTATCCTCTGCACATGCAAAACCCTAGCTAATTTCAATATCTTATCTTCTTGTTTGACAGAAAACCTTCTTTTTTTTTTTTCACTTCATTCTTACCCTTTATCAGAGGAACTTGCAGAAGGCTGCGAAAATCACATCTGCACTTGATGTAATGTTGAACTCTTGTCCCTTGAAATGGTTCATCTTCCATGAATCTCAGCATGAGCGCCATGAACTGCTGAAACTCCTCAGAAACTTCATTGTATAGATGGAGTCGGCGCGGATCAGAGCCCCGGAGATCCAAGGCTTTGACGTATTGCCAGTGCAGAAATTCCCAGGATAGACACATCTGCCCAACATATACAGTTTCCAGATCTCTGCGCAGTTCTTTGATGAAGCTTGTCAGTGGATCAACCCCACGGTTTTTGTGTTTGAATAGCAAAATGTTTTGTGAAAGTAGCGACTTGAGTGATGAAGATTTCTGGGTTGAGAGTAGTTGCAATGGATCTTTTAGAGGTTCTTTATGCAGAAAACCTGTAAATATTTTGCATTATAAATGGAGAAAAACACAGATGTTTCAACACCGTCACCGACTGAGTAGCCTCTTAAATGGAAGGACTAGACCATCATATTAGATAAGACTCTCATACTGAGATTGTCAGGTTTAATTCTAAGTTCTCACCCTTAATCTCTCACCTGAGTGCCAATTGATCAGATAAGGTTACTAATATTGGGGTGCAAAACTTTTTGTTAATCTAAAAAGGTCACCAATTGAGTGTTTTGACTCTAGCCCTAAGTTTCCTTTTGTTGTAATGCGTTACGAATCTATGAATTAATTGGAGTTGGTTTGTTTTAAAAAAAGGTCACCAATTCACCACTTTGGAAGGAATTAGCAGAACAAAAGGCTGCTTTTGTAAGCAAGATATGCCTATGTCATAAGGCAATAAGTCATTTTAATATAAAGAAATAACAACCTAATAGATAACTAGTCAATACCTAATTTAACAGTGACAGTTTTAGGTGAAAAAGAGGCAAAATGTTTGTCATCATTAGCCAACATACAACACTTTTGCATACTAGGTTAATTTTATCTATTGGACACAAAATAATGGAAACAGAAGTGACACAAATTATTTAAATATAAAATAGAAGTTCGATCAAACGCAAGCGTATACAGCAATCTGTATAATAAGATGCAAATACTAGTTATATATATAAGGTGTGAAGTTTAAAAGCAAGTGCATATAGCAATCCGTACCCCACCATACAGGTACTAGTTATATTTTCTTGATTTTTATCTACTAGTTATATTTTCTTGATTTTTATTGATGTAGAATAAACATTAGAAAATTAATGCATGCATGAAAATGTGGAATGTAGTGTTTATGAAAAAGTCATAAATGAAGCCATTTACATACCTATAGCATACATCTTCTGATAGGTCAATATGTCAAATCTCCTCATCCTCTCTTTGTAAGCATGGTAGAATTGGTGGAGCTCATCAGCCATGCAATTTTCAGGCTGGAAGCTTTGGTCAACATTCTTCCATGGCTTCCAGTAGTCTTCTTCCATTTCTGGAGACTCATCAGATTTCTGGAGACTCATTTCTGGAGACTCATCATCAGATTCTTCAAGAATTGTGGGCAGGCTATTGGTTCTAACCTTTCTAAGTTCTGAGACTTCTGACTGCAATTGTTCAATCAACTCTTGATGTTCCCATCTGTTTGCATCCCCAGAATTATCCAAATCTTCTTCTGCACTTTCTAACTCTTCATGAAAATCACTCTCTGATAAAAATTCTGATGCCATACTCTCCATCTTGCAGAGATGATCTTGTTCCAGCTCCCTGAGCTCTTCTTCCATTATTACATAACTTTCACTGCCAGCAAACTGCCCAGAATCTTGATTATTTTCGTCTGGGATTTCTGGGTGGTGGAATATAACAACGTTGTCGCCGTAGTTCAAATCCTTAAAGGAATCGATCTCGAAATCTTCATCTGACAAGAATCCATCGCTCCTTAAGGAATCTCCTAATCTGCTCATATGCTCAAAACCAGTTGCCGCAGAATAAGAATCTGTAACTAACCACTCTTTTTCTTTTTCAGATTGGAACAGAGCCTCGTGGGAGAAATCGAAACAATCCTTCTGCTTCTGGGATTTGTTCTCTGCTTTACCTGATTCTCTCTTGCTTTCTGCACCATCAACCTCCGCCTCCGTCTCTGAAAAATCAAAACTTTTCTCCAAAGTACCATTGCCCTTTCTTAATCTGCAAAACCAAGTAAAAATCTAAATCAGACAGATCTTAACATTCAAGAAACAATAAAATAGAATGAAAGGCCAAAAACCTTGTGGTCTAGTGGCACCCGGTTTACACTCCACATGAAAAGGGAGGATTCGAACTTCGCGACTATTGACTCTTTGTGCTTCAGTAAATTGTAGTTATGAACAATACTACATTGTAACAGATTCCGTAGTACTAAAAAAAAATAGAATGAATGGGGTGATACCTGAAGAGGAATGCGGAGAAGTGAGAGAAGAGTGGGAGCAAGTAGGAGAAAACAGAGAGCGAGAAAGTCCCCAGAAACGTAAAGTGGGAAACATACGCCATGGATTTAATCAGCCATGGATTCAGTATTCACAGAGCATATGAAAGAGAAGAGAGACACGGAACAACAACAACAGAGGCAGAGGAGTTCACGGAAATCAAAGGACTTGAAAGGGGTTACGTTTTAATTTGGATATGTGATATTCAAAACATAGGAATAGACACAACAACTGCAAACCAAAAGCGGAGGTGGCGTGGTGGTGTGAAAACGCAATGAAAGAACATTAATTTGTGGGTGGGTGATGGAGCTGAGGACGTTGAAATCCGACCCGACTGCAAGTTTAACGCGGGAGTTGTCGAGAGTTAAGGAAAGATAGTTACATGTAACCGACAATTATTTCTAGTAAGAGGGAGTCCCATGTATTGAAGTTGGTGAGATTTTTGGGTCTGGAATTTTGCCCACTGCACCTCCCAAACACACACAACTACACAAGATTGCTCCATTCCACGTTCATATTCATGGCATAATGCTAAGGCTATGTTTGGCAAATCTAGCTGAAAAGGTAGCTGAAAGCTGAAAAGGAGGTGAAAGCTGAAAAGTTATAAGTTAGGAGCTAAAACAGGTGAGCTGTTAAGCTAGCTGTTATGCTTAAAAGTGTTTGGTAAAATTAGCTTTTTGATAAGCTGATAAATGTAAATGTTTGGTAAAATTAGCTTTTTGATAAGCTGATAAATGTAAAAAGACTAAAAAATTAGCTTTTTGATAAGCTGATAAATGTAAAAAGACTAAAAAGGGCACTTTTTGATAAGCTGATAAATGTAAAAAGACTAAAAAGGGCATTTTTTGATAAGCTGATAAATGTAAAAAGACTAAAAAGGGCATATTCATAAAATTTAAATTTGTTTGTTTACATATTAAAATTTAACGTTTGAAAATAAAACTATTAGCAAATCATGATCTAGTATCCCATAATGAAGTATCAATATTGTTGCGAATCTCCTTCATCTCAGTAGAGGTCTGACTTAAACTTTCGTTGGTGGAGGTATTACTACAGGCAAATGTGGCCATAATAACATCAATTTGGGTCTCCACACTAAACTGTGGCATTTTAGCAAGTATCCTCCATCTCTTCTTCAATACTCCAAATGACCTCTCAATACAACTTCGAAGAGAAGAATATGCACGATTGAATGCTTCTTGAGCATTAGTTGGCGGCTCTTGTTCAAATTGAGATTGATGATACCTTATTCTTGGATACGGTACCAAATATCCTTGTTTATCTAGATATCCTTTATCTACCAAATAATATCTTCCTAAAAAAAATATAACACTAAACAATTATAAAGAATAAAATTATATGATTTTTATTAGAGTTAAAGTAATACGAATATGATACCTTGTGGCGGCTTGGGTGGGAAAGTTCATTGATGGTGTACTAATTGCATGAACAAATACACGTGTATCATGTGCGGATCCTTCCCATCCAACAGATATAAAAGTGAAACACATATCAAAGTCACACGCTGCCATAACATTGAAAGTAGGAATTCCTTTTCTCCCTCTATATCGCAATTGATCAGCCTCAGGAATGCATGCTGCTATATGAGTACCATCAATACATCCAATGCAATCCTATTTATCATATATATTAGATAATCAATCTTAAAATAATAATAATAATAATAATAATAATAATAATAATAATAATAATAGTAATGGTTACATTTTACCTTGAAATATGGCATGTATCGTGCATCATTAGTAATGTAAGACGGTATAGCTTGAAATGTAGGATCATTTGGTGTTATGATATCACGTGCAAGCCCTTGATATCCCCTACTCCTACCACTAATTGCTTCCAAAACTTCATGAAATGCTCTACTTATTGTTTCACCGGAACGTTGAAATCGCTCTCCAACATCTCTATTTGAAGCACCCATAGCAAGTGTGTATATAAATATACCAACTTTCTCCACAATTGACATATTCCTAGTAGATCGTAATCCATATTTTGAATATAAGTCTTCACATAATTGCTTAAACAAAGCGGAGTCCATTCTAAATGCATTTACACATCGAATAGGATGTCCATTCAAGACTTCTCTCATCCATTCCTGTCCTCTAAAAAGTGAAGTCATACAAGGTTCTTTATAAATATATTTATAGTAATATGTTTTGGTTAAAGCAATTGTGGCATACGATGTTATAATTGCACAAAGTGCATGCTTTCTCTTTTTTCTTTTCCGTTCCAACTCCATGATGTACCTAATAAATATAAAATAATGAAAACCAAACATATTGAAATAATGTTCAAACATAAGAACATATATTTTAAAATATATAAAGTGAAACAAAATGTTTATAGTTCATAAAATTAATTCATACAAAAATTAATGTTCAAACACACAAATGTCAAATTGAAATTACAACCAAACATATTGAAATAAAATGAGCATTCACTTGCTTGTATCATGCATATACTTCAACCAAGCTTTTCTAAAGAAGTCATCATCAATATTGGAAAAAATTTCCCTATTCAAATCATCTTTAAGAAAGCTGAGAGAAAAACACCACAAATCTCCACCTTTTTCCATAATACCCTCCGTAAACATGCGGTTAATAACACTTATTGCTGCAGCAAGACTAACAGTTGTAGTGCTTTGAGTATTCACAGTACTATCCCCTATTAAAACGTCCAATGCCCGGTTTGAATTTGAAATCAAACTATCCAATTGACTAGAAAGTTGAGCTGCTCCTCCCGATTGTCTCCTCTTACGCGTCATTTGAGTGGGTTTAAGACCAATATTCTGAGTTTTTGCACATTTTCTAACATTATTACTTTGAGATTGTCTAGGTACTTGAGTACCACTAACATCCTGGTTACCAACACAATGGTTCACCTCACTCATGAAATTATTCCAAAATGAAGACTCATCTACCTCCAAATCATGCAATTGGGAAGAATGTTGGTTATCCTGAGAATATAACAAATCTTCAAATCCTTGCATAGTCCTATTCTCTTCTTCACTTTCTATATTTTCTTCCTCAATATCAACAGGTTGCACTAATTGAGGATCCATAGTGGGTGCAACACAACCTTCACCATTTGCATAGCTATCTTCAAATAATTTAGACCACAAATCATCCATTGCAGGATCGATGGATTTATTACGAAATTTTTTATACTCGGAGTTCTCCTACAAAAGAAATGAAAAGAATAAGTTTACAATCAACACCAAAATATAGTTATGTTTTAATCTTAAAAATCTATAATACTAACCCTGATTTTTTTCTCCCACCATTCATCAGAGCCACTAATCTTATGTGTACTAGGATCCCACCCTAAACCAGTTTCTTCACGTTTCAGCTGCTTCCAAGTTCTCCATTCTTTTTTCATAGCATCCCACTTATTCTTTAAACTTTTATTTGAAATTTTCCGTTTGGCAGTAGCTTCAAACTCTTCTTTAATTTCTTTCCATTTCATTAATCCACGCCCATACTTTCGAATATATTTGATACAAATCTCACAAAAGACCACCATGTACTCATTGGTCCACTTAAAATTCTCTCCATCCATATTATCATTTGTTGAAGTCATATTGCTAATTTAGAAATAACAACAACAATAATATAATAATAATCCAATTTAAACAAGCATTAGTAGTTGAATACTTGAATAGAAATATTAAAAAAAAAAAAACAAAGAGCAACAGGAAACAGTGATTGAATACTTGAAAATTATTTCATATCTTTAATATACATATCAAAAATAAAAAACAAAAAAAAAGGAAACAATGGATACATATCAAAAATAAAAAACAAAAAAAAAGGAAACAATGGTGTTGAATACTTGAAAACCATTTCATCATATCTGTTATATATATATATATATATCAAAAACAAACACTGCAGATTACATTGATAAAATTTGCGTAGAATCCTACAGATTACAAACACTGCAGAAACTTACTTTAATTCTTCAAATTACATTATATCAAAAACACTGTAGATTTCATTAATATATATATATATATATATTATATCAAAAACAAACACTGTAGATTACATTGATAAAACTTGGGTAGAATCCTACAGATTACAAACACTGCAGAAACTTACTTTAATTCTTCAAATTACATTATATCAAAAACACTGCCTTACTTTAATTCTTCAAATTACATTATATCAAAAACACTGCATTACTTTAATTCTTCAAATTACATTATATCAAAAACACTGCATATTTCATTAATATATATATATTATATCAAAAACAAACACTGCAGATTACATTGATAAAACTTGGGTAGAATCCTACAGATTACAAACACTGCAGAAACTTACTTTAATTCTTCAAATTACATTATATCAAAAACACTGCAGATTTCATTAATATATATATATATTATATCAAAAACAAACACTGCAGATTACATTGATAAAACTTGGGTAGAATCCTACAGATTACAAACACTGCAGAAACTTACTTTAATTCTTCAAATTACATTATATCAAAAACACTGCAGATTTCATTAATATATATATATATTATATCAAAAACAAACACTGCAGATTACATTGATAAAACTTGGGTAGAATCCTACAGATTACAAACACTGCAGAAACTTACTTTAATTCTTCAAATTACATTATATCAAAAACACTGCAGATTTCATTAATATATATATATATTATATCAAAAACAAACACTGCAGATTACATTGATAAAACTTGGGTAGAATCCTACAGATTACAAACACTGCAGAAACTTACTTTAATTCTTCAAATTACATTATATCAAAAACACTGCAGATTTCATTAATATATATATATATTATATCAAAAACAAACACTGCAGATTACATTGATAAAACTTGGGTAGAATCCTACAGATTACAAACACTGCAGAAACTTACTTTAATTCTTCAAATTACATTATATCAAAAACACTGCAGATTTCATTAATATATATATATATTTTTATATTCAAAAACAAACACTGCAGATTACATTAATATATATATATATATAAAATGAAGGAATACATGAAATATATATCATATACAAGCTTACGGATATACGGGATGCAATAGAAAAAAAAATATACAAGTAATACAACAAAATAAATATATACATACCTACAGACGGATGATATTGCGATTGGTCGGTTGCAGACTGCGGAGCGAGGTGGCTGATGGGCGATGCTTCTGCGGAGAGTGAATGAAGATGAAGCGATTAGCGTGAAAATTGCGAATAAATAAGAATAGAAAAGGGTTTTAATTGGGAAGGGTAAATGATGTCATTTCTTTAAAATAATAAGGTTAAAGATGGAAAAAAAGTTAGGAAACTAATAGCTTATTTTGAAACGCTATCTTAGGTAGCGTTCAAAAATAAGCTCCTATTTTAAGTTACTAGCTTATTTTAGGAACATTACCAAACAGAGCTTATAGCTTATTAGTAGCTTAAAATAAGCTATAAGCTCTGCCAAACAGAGCCTAAATTCATGCAAAATTTTAGAGTTATAACCTATAATATCTAAAAACATAATAAATGCGAATGAAGGTTATACTCCTCATTTATGCCAGTTTTTCCAGTTAATTTTTTTTGTACATTATGCTATAAAAGTTTACTATATAATATTTTGGACAAATATACCATTACCGTTATAACTTCCGTTATCTTTTCCACTATTGTTACTATGCACATGCATCCACCATATATTTTCTTATCTTCAATAATAATAATAATAATAATAATAATAATAATAATAATATATACACATTAAATGTTAGAGTTATATGTTAGTTATTTTTAAAAATATAAATATTCAATTTATAAAAATATTTTACATTATTATTATTATTATTATTATTATTATTATTATTATTATTATTTTCTATATTAAAATTTAAATAAATTTAAAATTTTAATACAAAATACTAATATCGAGCACCTATGTTTTGTGCATCGCACATAAGAAAAACTAGTATAAATATAAATGTGTAACTGAAACACTCCATGTCCCAATAATTGTGGAGGATTGCTTTCACACCGTGGATAGTAAGACTCAATCATTGATTTCTTATGATAAATTTCACTCATTCGATTAATTGAGTTGTCTATGTGAAGTTGTGACTACAACTTTATTATTATAAATAGATGATAATATGTTATTAAGTGCATTTTTTATAATAGTTGTTGGAAGATATTGGCCGGGTTTCTTGTCCAATAGACAAAATGTGACCCAAACTTTAATGACAATTAGACGTATTACCTATATCATAGATTCAAGATTTTGTTACTTATTGATCACCCAAATCCATTAAGGTCAAAGGTAGTAATTATAAGTACCTATGTTTATTGTTAATATTCCTAAAGTACTCCTTAAACAACACATTTTACTCTTATGATAAATGATTATAAAAAATGATTTCATTACCTAATACGGAGTATGATTTTTGAATCATAAAAAGGGCTCAACCCAACACTAGTCTGATCTAGTGGTGTTTAATAGTAGTTCTTCTCGAACTAGAAATACTCAGTCTACCACCAAGATAAATTGGACCATAATTTTTTTTTTCTCATATTTAATATTTATTGGTCAAATTAATTCCTCTTTTTTCGCTTTTTTTTTTTAAAACATTTTGTTATAACTTTTAAATCAACTAACCTTTTGTTGTTAATAATACTTTTGATGTAATTTCAAAAAATATAAATTTTATATAGTAACACTAATATAAACATTACAAAAAATTAAATTATGATATAACTTGATTTGAACCTCGTTAACAGAATCGGACATATAAA
This sequence comes from Ipomoea triloba, assembly GCF_003576645.1. Classification (NCBI taxonomy): domain Eukaryota; kingdom Viridiplantae; phylum Streptophyta; class Magnoliopsida; order Solanales; family Convolvulaceae; genus Ipomoea; species Ipomoea triloba. The sequence goes on from NC_044920.1 coordinate 23,581,739, forward strand.
TTGGGATGTAGGAAATACTTGTATATACAAACCTAATAAGAGCCAATAAATTTAGGTCCCTACCGGAAACTAAAAAATGTTGGTGTAATTGTTTGGTGAGATGAATGGTTCATATTATTTTGAGTTTAGTATTTTAAATTATTTTTCCTACTTTACCATGTATTATATCATTTACTTTTTCTAAATACCCCAGCATCCTGTCAGTGTAAACTTTAGTAATGGAATATTCTGTTAACTATTTATTATTATTAACTTACTCATTGATTTTTATAAGGAATGTCTTAGGTTCGAACCTCATCACAATCAAAATTGACATTATTGTTAAACATATACTATAAATATGTTAGTGTATATTAAAAAATACTATATAACAACCAATGTGATTACTCACTCTCTGCCCAGAGCTTCTTGCTCGTATACTGGTCGGGAGGTGAGGGACGCGCATATCCCTCATTGTATATGTATTTGTGATATGATTTCGCAATAATAGTTCGATTTGATGGTTGTTTTCAAAAAAAAATACAATATAAAGTTTAACATGAACTTTGGTCAATTATTAGAATCACACATTGGCATTGATGAAACAATACACATAATTTACAATATATATTCCACACATATCAGAAACTATGCTTATTTTCATTGTCTTTTTTAGAAAGGGGGATTTGGTTATGTTTTTGAAGGTGCACTCGCCAAGGCACTAAAATTGCATTGAATTACACCGGGAGACTAGATCAAATCAAGAATTCATTTCTGGCGGAAGGGTCAACAAAAGGGTAGTATGGATCATGCCAATTAATAGGATTTTCTGTTGCAAAAACTATGCATAGGGTACTATCCAGTGGGGGTACTTCCCTCTAAAACTGTTATTGCACCAGTTAATTCAATATTTCTGCCACATATCATATTTATGCATTTTTGAAATATTTACTTTTATGAAAAAATTGATAATCTTGCATTGATATACACTAGGATACCATATAATACTTTGATAGAAATACTAATTCAAAAATACATATTGGGGATTGGACTATTCGCGCAATACACGTATTGTAACTAGTAGAAATAAGAAATGGAATTTAAAAATTGAGCTTTTTAATGGGCCTAAATAGTAAATACACTAGTACCGCGGCCAAATCTCGTTAACAAAACTTGACATATAAATGGGGATGTAGGAAATTTAATAGAGTTTTTTCCCAAAATGGTCCCTCGACTATTGCTCATTCTCAATTTTGCATTTCGACTTTCAATTGCACCTAATGTGGTCCCTCGACTTTCAAAAACTCACCCAATTTGGTCCTCCGTTACATAATTCGTCAAACCAGTGTTAAAATGGAGGGCATTTTCGTCCATTTACCTATTGTTAGCCTAATAAACATTGAGAAATAGTTGAGGGACCGTTTTGAGAATAGTCAAGGGACCATTTTGGGAAAAACTATTTTATTTATTTCATTTTTATTTATTTTCATTTTTTAGACTCTATAAAATTAGAATTCCTATACATTTTTTCTTACAAATATAAATAGTTAAAATCGTGCAATCCACCCTAAAAATTTTTAACTTTTTTACAGACTTTTTCCCTCTATCTAAATATACAAACTATTCGTATGCACATTTACAATAAGTTTCGTAAATTTTATAAATACTTATTTTTAAGCACCGATTAAAATAATTCTTAGTCACATCCGTAGTACTAAATATATTACTTTGGATTTTTTTATAAATAAGATATAATATTATTAAACTCAAATAATTAAAAATAATGTGCCCACAGCACAAAAGATTTTATGATTGACTTAAAAATTAACTATAAATTTTATTGTTGAATACAAATTGACAATTATTAAACATTATTTATAATAATTATTGTGTCCCGTGTAATATACTAAAATTGTTAGGTAGGATTTTTATAATTAAGGTATAATTTAATTAAATCAAAATTATTAAAAATAATGTGTCTACATTACAAAATAAATTATACTTGCCTTAATAATTAATAATTAATAATTAATAAAAAATAAGAAGAGGAAAACATATAAAAGATGTCATACAATATCTTAAATAATGTAAATTAATATAAAATTTAATAATTACTTCAAAATCAAATACATAAAATATTGCAGGAAATATTGACGAGATTTTACTTTTCGGCTCATCTGAGAAGTTTACTAGAAAAAATTACTTTTCGGTCCAATATTTTCTCTACATTTTACACTCTTTGGGTGTCTATGCTTGAAAAAAATATATTATTTTCAATGGTAAAAGTAATATTTAATTAATGTGATACATAGTGATTGATTGTCTATGAACATTAAAAAAAAAAAAAAAGAAGAAGTATATGAGTATTTATGAAATTTACGGAACTTATTGTAAAAATTCATAGGAATAGTTTGTATATTTAGAGGGGAAAAGTCTGTAAAGAAAGTTAAAAATTTTGATGTTGGAATGCGCGATTTTAACTATTTATATTTATAGGAAAAAAATGTATAGAAATTCTAATTTTATAGAGTCTAAAAAATGAAAATAAACAAAAATGAAATAAATAAAGTAGTTTTTCCCAAAATGGTCCTTTGACTATTCTCAAAATTGTCCCTCAACTATTTCTCAATGTTTATTAGGCTAACAATAGGTAAATGGACGAAAATACCCTCCATTTTAATACTGATTTGACGGAATATGTAACGGATGACCAAAATGGGTGAGTTTTTGAAAGTCGAGGCACTACATTAGGTGCAATTGAAAGTCGAAATGCAAAATTGAGAATGAGCAATAGTTGGGGACCATTTTGAGAAAAAACTCAAATTTAATAATTGGGCCTGAATACACTTCTACAGAAACCAAAATAGGCCCAAATTTCTTATTTTGGGTTCATTCCACACTTTCATGGACTTGTAGCATTGTTTCTGAATGATAATATGTACCCCAAATTTCTTAATTTTGGGTTCATTCCATACTTAATGGGCTTATTTTATAAACTGGACGTAGGGAATTAAAAAACGATACACCTCTTCCCCAACCAAAATAAGGAAATGTTTTTTTTTTAACATTTCAATCCGCTAGAAGAAGGGTTTGAACCTTCGACCTTATGGTTAATAGCCACACGCTCTAACCAACTGAGCTATTCCAACAAACATCAAAATATTTCACTACAAATTATACATCGCAATCTTGTGGACATCAAAATAAAAATGGGATAAAGACATAAAGTCTTATCTGCCTCCTAGTTTCCTAATTTGTGTAAGCAAACGTGTTTTAGTCTCTCATCATTATTTCTAACACATGCCCACTTTCCTTAAACTTCAAACACCTCATTATCAACGTGCAAGAATTCAACTCCAAAGTGGCTTTAGCATGTGAGATTTCTGGCCAATAATGTTACGTACACCTACTCGGTTAAAGTTTAAATGGATTAGATACTATTTAATCGTGAGGAATCTTTCGCCAAGCAAATAGATGCTAAAATGACAATTAACTAAAAGATGTTCCTAGTGAAAATCTAAACAAGAAATTATATTACTGAGTTATCAACAAAGTCAATAATTTCATAAAATACATTTATATATTGTCAGAAGGAATTTAAATTTTTGAAAAACAAAAAATAAATGTTGGACCACCATGAAAGCGCAACAAAGTGTAATATGCTTTTTAAATGCTTCATACCTCATAAAGATTGGGTGGTCCAGCCTCAACTTTCTATTTTCCCAAGGGCCCATGCATAGCTACCCTAATCTCCTAGAAAACCATTTTTAGGTCAAATTGTGGATGAAATTAAAAGATGTAAATCATTGTGGAATATAATAACAATTACTTGCGTAACCAAAATGTTATTTGCAATAGAATTTGTAATTTGTAACTTGGATGCTTAATTACGTGAGAATTATAATTTAATATATGACTAATCAAAGTACGACGTTTAATATGATTTATGTTCTTAAAATGATGTATAATATGACTTTAAAACACAATTATCATAGTCAATGGTTGGAGAAGAGTTAAGAGAGACAACACGGCATGAGCAAGACAACGATTGAAAGTGAGGAAGAAGAGAAGGGGAGTGGGGGAGGGGGATTTTTGCTTTTGAACCCACCATGGAATTCTTTTCATTGTCTATGAATTTATGGTGGCAATATGATATTTTCAAAATATAGTAGTTATTTATTTAGAAAAAAACAAGTATATTGTATTCTCAGCTCGGTTGAATATAATTGAGGATGTATATTAATTAATGATCTCTAATCGGACAAAGGCCCTGTTTGGTAAATGGCTGTTGGCTGATTGGGTTGGCTGTTTGGGTTAGAAGGTATGATTTGTTAATAACATTAGCTGATTGTAAAAAGTTGTTTGATAGATTAGCTGTTTGCTGATAGTTGTTTAGTATAATTTCTTTTCTTAAAAAGCTAATTGAAAAGGCTGTTTTGAGTAGCCTTTTGAATTTTAGTATTTTGGAGTTACAAAAAGCTTATTAACCAAACAACTAATAGTGATCAAATAAGCCAAAATTGACTGATAGGCTGATTATTTACCAAGCAGGGCCAAAATAAGAATATGTAAGCACAACTCAGCTATGAAATTATAACAATCTAGCGAAAGAAATGATTGAAATAACTTCTTCAACACACGTACTTTAGCTCTTTGTGAGCAAATGTATCATTCGTCAGCATGAGCTACTCAGTTGGTCGATCACAGATTCACCGGGGTGAAGTTTGGAAAGAAATACCAAGGACCGAGTCAAAAAAGAGTTACCATGATTTAAATCTTCCTAAATACTATGTCGGGCCGGGGCATGGGGCCCTAATGTAGCATTCCATAATCAATTCCTTTGACACCTCTAATAAAGCCTCATTGAATGCTCTTCACTCCCAATCTATCCCCATATTGTGAAACCCTTAAATTTCAAATTAATGGCTGCATGCATCTGAGCAAATTAAAGGCCTAGCTGCAGCAATACACAGAGGCCCAATATCGATCACCTACTTCATTCCATTCTTCGATTGACAGTACGTCCAATTTGAGGGTTTTTTTTTTTTTTTTTTTTTTTTAATGGAGTTCATAATGAATTATGAACAGAGGTAGGTAAGAAACAACCTAGCTTTCATGTGTAATCAGACTTTTGACAATGATAAGATTGCAAACCTAAATAATAATGTTGAGTAAAGTGGCTCAAAACACCAGAAAAGTTCGAATATCGTGACATACAGTTCATTCCCATCATTAAACAGTTCGAGTACGGTGGATGTTTTTGTCAAACACTCTTGTATAGTTCACATTCAGTTCACAAGTATGACTGTATATGTGTACTATTCTTTAGTTGATAATTCAACTCCAAATGTATTGTTTTTGACAATTTTAAACTAGCTAATGCCCATTTTAGAACAAGGTTCCCAGCGATCTGACATTCCCTAAGGTAATCTGAGGACCCCTAATAGTTCAGAAACACAAGGTACCAAGACAAAGGGTAAAAACGGGGAGAAAACCTTTGAAATTAAGGTGTGCAATTCGTTTAAAAAACGAAAAAGAAGATGAGCAAACCCACACTCTAAACCAGGGTACGGTGCAATTCTTTTAAAACGAAAAGTGAGATGAATAAATTCAACCATCGAAATTAAGGCGCGATCTTTTCAAAATGAAAAGCTAGACGGTCAAAGCAAACCCTCAGAATCAGAAAAAAATAATACTACGTATGATACAGTCAAAATAACTTTACAAGTATTTTTTTAGCGTAAAATTTTATTTGATGTGACACATTGTAGACAAATGATTGGGTTGTTGCATCTCTAGCAAGACTAAGCTTTAGGGCACAAGTGAGATTGCATCCCTCTAACAGAACATTATAAGAGTACTAATGACTTCACAAAGTAGTGAGCAGACCAGAAACCAAACCCACACCTTAGCCAACGATGGACAAGACATGTGCCCTATCGTCACTACCTTCAAATAATTATGAAAGTTTATAGGGCTACTTCCCTTAAAAGGAAAGTCATACTGCAAGACACTACCCTCTCCTAATTGTCTTTCTTAGCAATATTAGAATTTATTTATTTATTTTTCCTATTTTTACCGACGCAAGGCATGCTCAATCCCAATGATTCAACTTATAGATCCATATGTATTTCACATTTTCTTTCTGGTACGGGACATATCCCGTTTGAGAATACTCATATCATTCATGAAATAATACTATACATTTTCCTAGATTTGAGAGTACATGTATGGTCCATTGAACAATAATAGCCATTTTTCTAGCAGTATAAATCTAGTTTGAGAATTCACGTTTTATCGGAGTAGTAAAAGTGAACATTTTTAATTAGTGAGACAAATCCAATTTGAGAATGCACATATGACCAATTGAATAATACTACACGTTTTTCGAGACCAATCCCATTCAAGAGTAAATGCATGGTCTATCGAATAGTAATACCCATTTTTTCTAGGAGTATAAATCTAGTTTGATAACTCAAGTTTTATCGAGACAGTAAAAAATAACAATTTTTAATTAACGAGACAAATCTCGTTTGAGAATACAAGTCCATCGAATAATACTACACATTTTTTTGAACATATCTCATTGGAGAGTAAACGTACAATCCATCCATCACATTTTCTTTAGAACAATACAAATTTTGTTCGAGAACATGTATTTTAACGGCACAATAACAACACACATTCTCAATTAAACAATAAAAAACCAAAAAACTATAACCCAAGTTGAATTTGTGACAAGAACACACGTTATAACAGGACAATAAAGACACTGGATTTTTAGTAAGACAATTAAACAATCAAAATGCGTTAACTCAAGATGAATTTGTGACAAGAACCCACGCTTTAATAGATAAAGGCTCGCGTTTTTAACTACACAATCCAACCAAAAAAAGAAGTGTTAACTCAAGGTGAACTAGTGACTGTACTCCAAATGTTTAGGAGTAGGGTAATAGTACTCTAGTAATTAAGACAACATATTATTGCTAATAATTTACTTAATCAGAGCCCACCCACCAAACAACATTCCCCACACAACCTTAAAATGATTTTTAAAAGGGTAATTTCTGATTTCAGTACACCATCAATCTGGTCTAACTTTAGGCAAACCTATGATTAACATAGTATTTTATTAATTAACAAATCTTGGTGCGTGGTAAGCTTTCTATATTTGGCAGTGTTAACACTTTACGGAATGGGGAAGCATCCTTAAGCAACCTTAATAATGACAATTAACACGATTATTAAAACCAGAAAAGGTGAACAAAAAACAAACCTTAATTAATTAACCCTCTTTATCATTATCCATTCGGAATAGGCCATAGAGGCAGATAAAGAATGATTATTATACACTATGGAAGTCTGTAGTGCAATACTTACTGGCAAAACTGAGAACTGAAAACTGAAAAAGTGTCTCTACAGCACATCTGAACAACATCATTGCTCCATTAATTTAGCCTTTAAACCCAAGTAAATTATGTGTTTTTCAAGATTCATTAATTAGATTAGCCAAGAATGCACAGTATTATAGTATATTAGAGAATTCAGAATCAAGAAAATTAAACCAAACAAATCTAGGCCAGTTTAACTCTTCATGGTCTGATCTGGGAAACCCATTAATGGAGGATTCAAGAAACAAGGAAAATGGGAAAAGACTGAAATTTTTTTTGGAGATCCTAAGGTTATAATTTACAGGTCAAGATGATGAGAATGAAAAATAAACAAATTAAATTGCTCATGAGAACGATATTGTGCAGATTTTCCTCAGATTAGAGCACTAATCATTAAGAACAGTCGAAACAGAAGATCTAAAATAGGCTCTTTGTGAATAAGCAGTAGTAGCTAAGATAGAACAGTAGTAGTGGCCTCACCATAGTTGGTTCCGTTTCCTGCAAATTTTGCCGCAGATTCTAAAATCTTTCTTATTCTCCCCTTCCACGTGGCGGATCAGGAAGAAGACGACGACCCATTAGCGGCGAGAACGTCGCCGCCGCCGTGGAGGGCGTAGTGGTTTTGGCTATGGCTGCCGTTGTTGTCGGAGGTGAGTGGGGCGGAGTTTACGCGGCCGATGTCGAAACCGAGACTGTGAGAATTTCCGTTCTCGGTGGGGCCGCCGCCGCCGCCGCAGGCGGCGGCGGCGGGAGGGGTGGTTGTTGTTATGTTGTCTCTCTTGCCGACAGTGTTCTTGTTGTTGTGCATCCAGACCTTTAAAACTCCTCGCTCGACTCCAATTTCGCGGCAGAAATCGTTGATTAGTTCTTCGTCTCTCTTCTGAATCTTCCACCCGACCCGCTCGGCGAAATCCAGCATTTTGTCTTTCTGATCTTGGGTGAATTTTGTTCGGAACCGCTTTCTCCCTTTCATGTGGGCGGATGAGGGGGCGGAAATTGGGGTTGTGGTGTTGTCGGCCGCCGGGTGACCGGATAAGCCGGTACTAAGCGCGAGGAGCATGTGCGGCGCGGAGGGGTAGTACGAGGAAGAGATCGGCGGCGGAGACGGGGAATTCGGGCTGCTGTGGTCGTGCGGCGGCGGCGGCGGCGGCGGAGGCGGGTGGTGGCGGTGGTGCGGCTGGTACTCTAGCGCTGGCGGCGCCAGCGGCTCGTCCGGCTCGCGGCGGTGGAAATTCCGGTGACACCCACACGCCGCGCATTTCAGCGAGGTGGGGTCCGCAGGATTGGCAGTTGGGGACGGCATGAACTCCCCGCAACCGTCCACGGCGTGGCCGCCGATACTCGCGGCGTGGTTCTTCAGGCACTCCTTGTACACAACCACCACCGCGTGGTGGTTGTGGTGGTGGTGGAGCGAATTGTGGCGTTTCAGCACACCGTTACTGCTAAAAGACAAAGGCTTCACCGCCGAGATCCTCGCCGCCGCCGGCGTCTCACTTTCCTGAACATCACCGCCTTTAACTGCCGCCGCCGCGGCGGAGCTCGTGTTGTTGGCTGCCGGAGGATTATTACTGCCTAAATCCATGCTCTAAACATCAAGCAGTGGCCAGTGGCCCTCTAAACTTCTCACTCTACTCTCTCCTGTAACCTTAGATTAGGGTTTTAAGCCTTCACGCCCAGAAACTACCATCTTTCTCCATTGAAGACAGTAAAGATGAGAGCGGGGAAACGAAATGAATTTTGTGTTGGAATATTATGGCTCTGTGGGAGGTTGCTGATGAAGATGATGGATGGGTAGAGATGAATAGAGAGGATCTGAGATAATAAAAATCTTGGTTTTTTGTGGTCGTCCTTCTTAACTCTCTCTCTCTCTCTCTCCTTTAATTAATTTGTAATTTTTTGACCTTGGTTGGTCCAATTCCTAATTTAATCCCATGGTTATCCCATACGCAGCTGCTGCGGTGGTGGCCCACCTCACTTACGCTGTGTAGTGCTTGTACCATGTGTGTAATAAATGTCAATTTTTATTACACATATAATAATTTAGTATATGTATTGCTAATGTTAATATTTTTGTTTTATTCACAATTAATATTGCAATTTATTGTTTCCCTTCATTCCCAAAAATAAAATGCATTAACCACAAACATAATAGGTTAATCTTGTCCATAAAAGACGAAAGGTAAATTATGGTGCCGCTTGTGACTCTTTACGTAAGAGGTGACTCTTTACGTAAGAGGATAACCAGAAACACCTTTAAATTCGTACCATACTCTGACTAATCCATATTTTCGCACCAGGTCGCCCAATTAAAGGGGGCCTGATTGATTTTGTACATACGAGAGGTGATTCAAACTGCCGATCTCTCTTAAGAGATGAGAGTGCACGAGCACTGACGTCAGCTGAGTTAATTATGTGGAATTAGTTAATCACCAGGTCGCCCAATTAAAGGGGGCCTGATTGATTTTGTACATACGAGAGGTGATTCAAACTGCCGACCTCTCTTAAGAGATGAGAGTGCACGAGCACTGACGTCAGTTGAGTTAATTATGTGGAATTAGTTAATCTCAAAGACTTTGAGGTCAAGAATTAATATTAAGACAAGATTTGTAATAGTCTCAGCTGTCACCTGACCCCATGAGACTTAGGGGATGAAGGGGAATTTGACTATCAATTCCCTTATCCTAACAAACTAATTAGTTTGCATCCAATCCCACCCTACCATTGTGGGGTATGTGTTCACACTTTATGCTTTATTTAGCATATTATAATGTTTATGAAGTAAAAATGTGTTTATATAGTAACGCTCACAAAGATAAATATTGTTATAGAGATTTAGTTAGTTGATGTTATAAATCAAGGTTTATTGAGTTTTGTGTAAATTTTGTGAATATCACTCTTTTATCATTTGAATCTTCATCATGTTAATAATCCATATTCATCTTGTCTTCTAAAGTGTCCCCACCCCCACCCCCACCCCACAGTACTGCAACCTCTGCAAGCTTCATAACTTTTTTTTTTCTTTTTGCTTTGGCACCCTCCAACTTTCCATTAATTAACAAACTGCCAAATGGTGGAAAACCCAAATACACCCTCGCCCACGCCACAGCGCTGGGTCAAACACCACTGGCAAAGTCGTCTTTTCCTGCATTATTATCTCTGAATACGAAGCAAAAAAAAAAAGTCTTGTAGAGACTCTGAGTCTCTGATTGACGGATACGATGCCGTTTTAGGGTCACCGCTTTTTCCGTTTCAAATTTCACGTAGGAGTGGACCGGACAAGACAACACGGTGAGGACGATGAGTTAACGTAAGAAGAGCGTACGGTTTTGTGCGCTTGGAGTTTAGTGCTGAAAACCCGAGTCTTTAGCCACCAAAAAAGCATCATTAATCTCGCTTAAAACGTGATCATCCGTGCCACGTGTAGTTAAATCGTGATTAGAGGTGACACGTAGAGATGGTTGGTGACTTGGTGTATGTTTGTTCCGTCCCCGTCAAGATTTCTTGTAAATTTATCTTCAGCCTATAATTAAATATAAATCGAACGAATTTAGATTCAACCTTTTTCACCAAACTATAAACTCATATAATGTAATGTAAACTAATCTAGCTTTGAGCTTAAACAATAACAACAAACCCATATTATATCCCTATTATCTCATTATCTTATGATAGTGTAAACTCAAATTTCTATTCCAATCTAGCTTAATAAACACTATTACTATCAAATCCCATGATTTAGAAGAAGATTTATATTCATTCATTACCTAATTAAAGAAAATCAAGATATGTTTTAATGACGCACTGATCTAACTACTTGCTTATTTTCAGGGTCTTACGTTTTGCAGAATTCAAAGCTGGACTTTGCCAACCACCACGGTCACACTCAAACTTTCACTAGTGACCTATGCCTCGAGCACAACATATATATATATATATATATATATATATATATATATATATATATATTGCTAAGTAAAGTGTGCATGTACTAGGATGAATCTATCTTGAGACAAAATTTGAAGGTTGAACATGGGTGAGCCAAAAGAGGTTAGAGATGCACTGAATACAGTGCATTTACATTGCAAAAGCAAGCAGGCAGGTCAATGTCGCAGTTTAGGTGTTAGATAGGGTTCGCCAATTGCCAACGCCAAGGCAAAGCAAAATCAAGAAGATGATTTGGTGAGATCAGCAGCAGACCAATCATGGAACACTTAAGCTGAGGTTTTATTTTCGAAGGATGTGCTACTGTCCTGCCCTGCCCAGCACCAACAACCCATTTGTTTTTATAAAGATCAACCACACTAGAAAATTTAAACTCGTAATATTTAGATACGATAATCATATTTCAATTTGGGGTGTAATTGAGTAAAAGAGACTCATTCATCCTTAATCAAAAGTCAAGTTTTGGGTATAGAGCAATCATCTCCAGCCAGTTGTCCTACCCAATAGAGGTGTCTACAATCCAGCCAGGGAATTAGTCGCTGTGTCTGACCGTGGAGAGTGAAAACCCTGGGATACACCCCAATAGGGATGCCTACAGTTTAACGAGAAGATTAGTCACTGTATTCGACGATGAAAAGTGAAAACTCTAAACTACACCCAAAAAAACGAGAGTCATGTTTCACACATTCCACTTTCTATTTTTAAACAAATTTCATTATCTTTAGGTCTAAAGTAGTTGTGGTAATTTGTTTGAGCTACTCCATATATATTATTCCATCAGTAACCTTTTTTCCTGTTTTTCTTAACCAGGAAAAAATATATTTTAAAGAAGGAAGAGAAAGAATAAAGGCAGTATTATATAAGTGTATATATAGGTTGAGGATTGCGGAATAGTAGGGCCTTAGGGCCATACCAGTAGGTATTAGAATCCAAAAACTAAGATAACCCCTCACTCCCAACTACTCCCTCTTTTAATTAAATTTCTGAAAATCATAACACTATATTTTTAATTAAATATTCAAAAAAAATTATTTTACTTAGAAAAAAAAAATACACACGAATGGAGAGAAGATTTGGTCCAAAGCCTTGCGCGTTCTGGGTGGGTGAAGTTCGTGTTGCGATCTTATAAATAAGTGAAATTTATATTGTGGTCTTAGACATTAAAAGATTATAATGACATAAATAATTATGGACTAACCGGCTCAAATTGAATGGTTAAAAAACAACTCTTCAAATTTAAAATTTTGTAATTATCAAATTTATTTTCTGACAAATTTTGCAAAGGTTATTACCACATAACTGTGGGAATGAGTGACAAGGAGTTTAGGGTGGGTTTAATTAATAAAATAATAGTTAGGCGAATAGATTAACAGTAAGTTTGGCAGCATATCAATGATTAAAAAGGTGATAAGTAATGGAATGAAGGTCTTCCATCAATGGTGCAATGTGGAAAGCTCATCTACCTCTAATCATTCATATTATCCATCACAATCTCATTCCAATCCTTCTTGTTAATTATTATTATTATTATTATTATTATTATACCCACAATAAGTGATTAAATGCGCAAAACATTATTTTTGTACTATAATGTCACGAGTTTAATTCTTATTAATATTCTCTCGGTCGAGTCGTTACACAAGGTCATCTAATGCATTTTACGTCTCTTTGTGTGGGTTGTGGGATATTGTACAAGAGCAAAATTTACCATGTAGTTTGCGGAGTATTATACAAAAACAAGATTATCCCGTTCACACCAACACCCCTGCAATGGCGGTGGTTTCCCTCGTCATCCAAAATAATATTATTAATATTAATTTCTTTTGCTTAAAATCACTTCTCTTTTTTTTTTTTTTTCTTTTTTTGGTTTTTGGTACTTGTTTTTATTTTTATTTTCATTTTCAAATCACTCTTTTGGGCCACTGTAAATGTCAGAAATTTGGGCTCAACCCAACCCATTTTCATTGTATGTACATCACTTTCTGTCTTCTGCTGACTTTAACCTCATCTATTGGGCTGCAGAAGTGGAGAAGTTATTACTAGCGACCCAAAATAATTTTAACATTTTGAGGCATATATCCTTTTCTCAATGTTGTAACCTTAATTTAATATGTCCCTCACATTCCCTTGTCATTGCTCACGGTCTCCCGTAACGTTACGTTGTTCTCGATTCTTGATGGTCTTTTTTTTTTTGGACAAGACACCCTTGATATATGTGAAAAAGATGATTCGCTTTATTCACGATTTGACGACGAAAATGACTTATCCAATAAATTAATCATAAAATACCTTATTTTTTGAAAACCATAAAATACCTTATTAATTTGCTGCATTTTCAATCATTTTAAGTGACAAATTTTATACTCCGTAATTAATAAAATTTTCTTTCATATATATATATATATATATATATATATATATATATATATATCATTATTCATTAATAAATATAAGGAATAAGGGTCAAATAAGCCACCGAACTACACACGAAACTGCAATTAGACAATTGAACTAAAAAACAATGCAATTAGGTCCCTGAACTACACAAATCCATGCAAATTAATCGAAAGTGACTTGTTTGACTTGATCTTCCGGTTATCAATTTTAAAAATAATATTTTAAAATAATTTTAAATAAAATAGTTAATTAAAATTAAATTAAATTTTTTTTTTAAAAAGACCCAATTGACTTGTTCCTGTTTGTTTTGTTTTAAATTTTAATTTTAATTAATTAATTAATTTAAAATTATTTTAAAATATTATTTTTAAAGTTAGTAACCGGAAGATCAAGTCAACAAGTCACTTTGGGTTAATTTGCATGAATTTGTGTAGTTCAGGGACCCAATTGCATTGTTTTTGAGTTCAATGGCCTAATTGCAGTTTCGTGTGAAGTTCGGTGGCCTATTTGATCCTTATTCCTAAATATAATTTTACTAAAGATATGACATTCAAAAAATTTTACGGAGTACAATGCTATATATTTTATAATTCTTATAATTATTGAACTATTACCTAAAAAATAAATGTTACTTTATTGGGTAGGGAGTGTGTAAGTCAAACTTGGAGTATGTGTGTTTATATGAAACTCGTTTTATGATTCTAGATGACATAAGATATACCAATTTTGGTTATCAGTTTGATTTATGACGTTAGTCTACAAAAGATCATACCACCTAACAATAAACCAACTTAGAGGGAGTCAAATTTGAAATCTTGTGGTTACCAAATCAATTGCTACATTAACTTGATTAAAGTTGTCTCAATAAAAATATTTTTTAACAATTCAGGTACACCCACGTTCGCTCCGGGAGGCACGGGAGTTGGCCCAGGAGAATCGTCACTTGGGTTCTCTCAGAATTCTTCCCCACAAAGAGAGTTCATTTGCCACTTGAGCTACCCCATTGGGTTAGTTCATTGTGAAATATGATAATTCTTTAATTGTGTAATTAGCGAGTTACAATGTATTGTGTTTGAAAATACTTTTACTTACAAAACATCGAAATACATGTAATATTATTTTCGTTACATGTTCTTCGAAGCCGTCCTTATGATGTCCAAAGCACGTCCGAAGAGGACTTTCTCCGGATTTTCAAATATCATTGGATCAATGTGACAAGGTGAGATCTCTTTAGGTTCATTCCTCCCTTATTTCTAATAAAGAAAAGAAATAAAGTACATGTAATATTACTCTGGTTACATGTTCTATTATAGGATGTGACAATTGACATGCATGTTTGACCATTTGACTAGCAGTGACCAAAAAGTAATTTCTTGGGGCCACCCACATGACAAGAAAGAACTCAATAAGGTAGGTTTCCTTACCCCCACCATCAATAAATATCCATCCACCATTTCATCTTCTCTCCACTCCACTTTACTGATTTTGCTCCATTCCCGGCAGATCTGAGAAACAGCTTCAACTCAGACCGGCCATGGCCAAATTCTTTGCTCTCTTCTTCTTCACACTCCTTGCCATCTCCATTATGCTCCAACCCATTGTGAGTTTCTTTTGTCCTCTTCTTCCTTTGTCTGATATCTTCACATTTCTTGTAGCTTTGCTTCTGTGCCTAACCCTGCTGACTCCTTTTTTTTCTTGCAGCTCCTTCATGCTTCTCAAGGAGGGCATCATCACTCTAATAACCAGGTACATACATACATACATATATATACACTGCATACATTATCTGCATCACTACATTGTGTAATAATCTTGATTCTATATATATCTAAGACAGAGTACATAAGTGTTTTGTTGTTTGAAATTTCAGAAACCCAACAGCCACTATGGTCCTGGCAGCCTGAAGAGCTCCCGTAAGTTGTCACCATTTTAAAATTTCAGTTAATCTTGGTAATACAGTTATTACTATGATCATTAGTCGACAAAATTCCGTGAGCCCCACAATCTGCCCAACAAAATAGTGTAGAGTAGGTAAATCAGTGTGACTCGGTGACTCCTTATGCAGAATGATTGTCTATGACCGGCCAACAGGTAGCCATTGGTGTAACTTATGGCAAAACTTGATGATATTGTGTCCTTGCCCGTAATTAATCTACCTCTTAAGAATTAACTAAGCTATTTGTCCCGTTAATTGATGTATGTATGTGTCGTGAGCCCCACAATACAGCATGACAAGATAGTGTAGAGTAAATCAGTGCGACTCGTGACTCGTTAGGTAGGATGATCAGTGTCTATGACCGGCCAACAGGTAGCCATTGGTGTAACTTATGGCAAGACTTGATGATATTGTGTCTTTGCCCATAATTAATCTACCTCTTAGGAATTAACTTAGCTATCTGTCCCGCTGTTAATTGATGTGTGTATGTGTCGTGGGCCCCACAATATAGCCCGACAAGATAGTGTAGAGTAAATCAGTGTGACTCAACTTGTGCCCGCTAATTGATGTGTGTATGTGTAGTCAAAAAGGTGAAAAAGAAAAAAGTGAATTGAAATAAGTGTGTGGTTGGAATGTGCAGAATGCCCATCACAATGCAGCCGGAGGTGTGGGAAGACCCAATACCACAAACCGTGCATGTTCTTCTGTCAGAAATGTTGCCGGAAGTGCCTGTGCGTTCCCCCTGGCTACTACGGCAACAAGGCTGTCTGCCCTTGCTACAACAACTGGAAGACCAAGGAGGGAGGCCCCAAATGCCCTTAATTACTCCACTTATTAATTTAACGTTACTTTTAGTGGATGGGTTCGTTGTTTAATTTATTAGTTTAGTTTAACGTACGTCGTGTGTTGTCTGTTCTTTGTGTACGTGGCTGGTGGATGTTATACTGAACCCACCGTTGTACTGCTAGCAGTTATTGTTACTGAACCGGTTGTGTGGTTAGTTGGTGGGTTTCGGTATTCGGTGCAACCACTCGTCATTTGTTGTTTAGTGCCTAAAATCTACTTCTAGTGTCTAGAACCGAAGCTTTACGGTCTATTTTAATGATTATCTTATAGTGCATGACTAAATTGCACAAAATCATATAGTGCAGTTCTTAAGTACATTGACTCATCTTTCTATAGTATCGATAAGATATGCAGTATTGACCGACTTTATCATGTATTATTAATATTAGGATTAATAGTGAGTGTATGATAAAAGATACTATACATATATGGTTGTGCTCGAATAAATGCATAATTTAAATGAAGCACATCATACAAAAATTCGTTACATTGTTTTACGAGGCTAGTTTAGTGTGAAGGTTCGAACCCACTGAAAACTTGTGGAATTATTGAGGGACTTTAATCAAATATGAGAGATGAAGAATATTGTACGCAAAGTGTACAGACTGACAGGGCGACTCATGAATCACCATTTACCTCATCCAATGGCGCTCAGGCATAGGCTTCTAAGAGTTTAGAATTAGACTGAACTAAGTTGGGACACAAAATAAAATAATAATGAATTAATATCACTTTTGGTCTCACGATTTTTGAGGTCTTATCACTTTTGGTGCACAACGTTAAATTTTTTCAATTATAATGCTTAACTTTGTTATTTTTATCAATTTTGGCCATTCTTGCTAAATTGAGAGCAAATTGTTGCCGACTTTTATATTTTAAGGGAAAATCATTATCCCAAAGAAAAATCTTCAATATCTAAACAAAAGAAAAATCATATTAAGAAAAAAAAAAGTTTGTCCATCGTCGATGCTATAAATTTCATAGATCTCTGTATAATTTCTGTCTATCTTCTCCATTATTTGTATTGATCAAACACCTATAAATATGATTTTATAGTTATTTTGTTTATATACTGAAGATACTTCCTTGAGATGATGATTTTACCCTTAAAATATAACATTCGGCAACATTTCGCTGTCAATTTGGACAGAAGGATCAAAAATTGATAAAATAACTAAGTTAGGCATCAAAATAGAAAAAATTTAAAGTTTTGCATCAAAATTGATAAAACTCGAAAGTTGTGGGATTAAAAGTGATATTAATTCAATCAGTAATACTACATGTACTCTCATTTTTTACTCCCTGCTGAGGTGTCTTCCTTTGATTGATCTAAATAACAAAGTGGGCCACTGTTTTATTCATTCACTTTTATTTACCGAATAAAATTTGTACATGTGACGAGAGTTGTACTCCATGGAAGTACATATATCATTTTCCTAAATTCAATAATAATAAAAAATTCGTTACATTTGAACCTCTCAAATATCATGGACATCAAGAGACAGGACATATAGTACGTACACTTGGGTAAGCGTGCAAGGTGGAAATTTTCTCTACCAATAATTAATGGCGCGGTGTGTCGGTTCCTAACTTCCAACAGGAAGAAATGGGAAATATATAAAAGATAAAATAGAAATAGAGAAGAGTTAATTTCATTTTTAAATCTATATTATTTTATTTTTAGTCTTTTTTTTTTAGAATACTTATTGTTGTTTCTAGTATTATTGTGACATTATTATTTTTTCTTCCGTTAGCAAACCAATTTATACGACGTTTTTATGAGAAAATTTCCATCTTCTTATACACAGTGAGTTTAATCGCTATATTTTTATTTTTATTGTATAAAAAAATATCTAATTTGTTACTAGAGTCCATGCCTTCTTCAATTGCAATCCGTGTCATTGTAATTGTGCATTCACAAAAGTAGAATGACACATAAATATAATAATCTATGACCAAAAAATAAATTCAACACTTAGGAATGAATAGACTGAAACACTATTGTATTTAACATCATTAAAACCTACTCGTTGACAGACAACCTAAAATAATCATGCTACAATAATAATACAACCAGTCGGAGATGTTTTGAAAAAAAAAAAAAGAGACTAAAAATAAAACGTCATTTATAAATCTATGAATATATTTTTGATTAAAACCAACTTTGGGCTTTGGGTCCAATAACAGGATGGCGATCCAGTCCCATAGTTTTTGGGTAGCTAGGGATGTAGCCATGAACAGTTTTTGGACCAGTCCAAATAAGGGTAAAAAAATCTGACACAATTAAAAATCACTCAAAATAACTCATTAAGGAGGTGTTTGGTTGGGTGTAATTTGGGGAAAGTTGTAATTCAATGAATTTGACAACTACGGTGTTTGGTTGGAGGGAACTGCAATTCCGCATAATTGCAATTCCCTTCAAATGGTGAATTACAATTCATGGGGGGTCGGTGGAGAGGAGGGACATTTATATTGGTGTAAAGACCATTTTGTCCCTCCTCCCAATTCTTTGTCTTTTTTTTTTTTTTTAATTTTTGAAATTATTATTATTATTAAAAGAATTATTATTATTATTATTATTATTATTATTATTGAAAGAATTATTATTATTATTATTACTACTACTACTACTAAATAAGGGCATTTTAGTCATTCTGTCGCTTCTTACCTTTCAATTCCCTGTACTCCTATTATTCCTGCATACCAAACAGTGTAATTTTTTTTTTTGAAAACCACCAAACAGTGTAATTTTAATTCTTACATTATTCATTGAATTACAATTCCACCAAATTATAATTATTTTTTCACCTAATTCCCTCCTCCCAACCAAACGCCTGTAATTTTTGTTTCTTCTCAATGCACACAAAGAGTATTGAAACGCCTATTTAAAAAGACACAACAGTTTAATGAGTAGAACACTTTGAAAGTGCATTAGATTGAGATCGAGCTTTTTTACCGTAGGGAGTGGATAAATACAGAAGATTTTTGGTGTGTAATGTTGAGCACATATCTAAAAACATAATAAATGTGAATGAAGGTTATACCTTCATTTATGTTCGTTTTTTTCGTTAAATTTTTTTTTTGTACATTATGCTATGAAAGTTGTACTACATAATATCTTGGACAAATATACCCCTACCGTTATAACTTCCGTTATCTTTTCCACTATTGTTACTATGCACATGCATCCACCATATATTTTCTTATCTTCTTTAATAATAAAAATAATAATATACACATTAAATATTAGAGTTATATGTTAGTTATTTTTTAAAATATAAATATCCAATTTATAAAAATATTTTACATTATTATTATTATTATTATTATTTACTATATTAAAATTTAAATAAATTTGAAATTTTAATATAAAATACTAATATTGGACACATATTTTTTGCGCATCGCGCATAAGAAAAACCAGTATAATATATAAACATAAATGTGCAATCCAACCATTAAGTTAACATTTTAAATAGAGACAAAGCACTATCGCGCCACTTAATAGTTATTAGGTACAAACACATAATGGATTGCCAGATTTACATCCAAGAAACTTTGGTTTCTGGGTTACAGGGGATCCTCAGGATCAGCAGTCGTCTGTTCAACGTTGTTCTTCATTTTCCGCAACTTGAATGACGGCAAATGTTGCGGTTGGACGGCATGGGTCGGCTTGTCTGTAAGCCGGATAAAGCTATAGCACCATGCCCCCAATAGCGTCCCGCAAACAGGTCCGACAATGTAGATCCATATGCCCTTGTAATCGTTGCTTGCTATTGCAGGCCCAATGGTCCTTGCTGGGTTCATCGATCCCCCCGATATCGGCCTATTCTTAAACGACAAGATAAGATTTTTAGATAAAACTAATATAGTCAAGTAGAATATAATATGGATCGGGTTCTATAATTACCCGGCAAAGATTGAAGTAATGCAAACGGCAGAACCCACTGCAATGCCAGCCAGCTCCCCAATCTATGACACGAGAAAATTCAATTAAAAAATGTGTTTTGTTTCAAGTAAACGTTTAAGCGAACACAAGAGATGTCTTACAGCTTTGGTATCCGTGGCGACAGCTGAGGTGACAAACATCATAGAAAACGTGACAACGATTTCCGTGATGAGAGCTTGAACATAGTTGTCCCCCGACGGTGTTGTCGTGCCGATACGTGTAATGGGGTTCAGTATTACACGGAGAGTGAACGCCGCCGATGTTGCTCCGGTCAGCTGCGCGGCCACATAAAATGGTACCTATAAATATGCCATTTTCACCTTTAGTTTTCAGCTACATACCATTATTGATCAAATTAAAACCACAAGTACATAAAACATTATAGGCAGAAAATAGAAAATAGAGAATTAAAATAAATTGTATTCCTGTATGGTAACAAACACTACGGCCATTAACACGAAAAACACCTGTATGTTGTTATGTCCCTGTTCTGGGGTCATTATTATATTGATAGAATTTATTGCCTGGATTTTGATAAATACATATGAACTACCTCTACTCAATACTCGTCACCAAAAGTTTATGTCTTTAGCTAATAATGGCCATGCCCTCCCTCATCAACAATGACCACCACAAACACAATTCATGGATAGTATGCCATGCCCCTCAAGACACTATTAAAAAATGTCTCCATTATTGTACAAAGTTGCAATATTATATGGCCTGCCAATAAAGTTGCAATATAATAATATGTCCTCCTCTGAAGGATATGTTCCAGTGGTAAGTTTAAACTTATAATAATCTATTGAATCATGTGTTCCCTCTCAACAATTTAATAGTTGAACATTAAACGTACATATATATGCTCAATACATAACTATTCAAAACTTTAAGGTATATTTATTAACTGAAATTTTTTAGTAAGTAGAAAATTAGAGAACTAAAAAAATAAAAAGTACATTTACCGAATAATGAGGGAAGTTATATGTCAATAATTCCATTGACATAATGACATGTGCATATCCGTATCACATTTGCCTCACTACCTACCCGACCACTGCTTATGACACAAAATGGGGTGGGGTGCATTCCATATTAATTCATGTCACTCAAATGATGGTGCAATGAATCTTGTTTTATACATATATATTTTTCATCTTTTTACTATTGCTTCTAAAGTTTCTTTATCTAAATTAAAAACTTTATTCAATATTCTCTTTTACATAGTTTGCGAGTTATACACAAAAATAGAGTTTACCTAACACATATTCTAGGTAGTGATTGTGAGCTTGTGTGTCGTTTCTCTCACCCGACCATACATATTCAATATATAATATTTTGTTTTGTTTTTGTATTTTGGCTTGAATATAATATAATAATTATTTTTTATATGTTTTACTTAATTAGAATACATAGTGATCTTTCTTTGAATTTAACGAGAATATATGACAAATTAAATTTAAAAAATGAGAGGAATTTAATTGAGGGAGAGAATAATTATAGAAGTAGGCGGTGATGATGAGGAGAGAGTAGAGAGTGACCTGTCGCCATGGAAAATGTCGGAAGGCGGCGAAGGCAAAGGTGACGGCGGGGTTCATGTGGGCGCCGGAGATGTGTCCGACGGCATATATCATGACCGTGACGATGAGGCCGCCGGCCACGGACGCTCCTAGCTGAGACACTCTGTGCGCGTCGCTGGCGCTAATGGCCGCCGATCCCGCCGTCACAAACACCAACAAATACGTCGCTATCACCTCCGCAACCACCTGCAAATTAAAAACCTTAATTACATTCACAAAACAAACATTCTAGCTAGCTAGCTGCGACATTAACAGAATTTAAGGATTTTCCGACAGGATTTCGCCGTCGCATGCAAGACGATCGTGGATCAAACTAACCTTGTTGAAAAAGTGCGGCGGGTAGCATTGCCGTTGAAACAACCGGCCAAGGCGGCTCTGTGATTTTGGGTTTTCAACGGAGACAAGCCCGTTAACGTCGTTACCCTTTCCGTCTTCATTCTCCATTATTCCCACTCAGAAAAACAGCTTCCCAGCCTGCACCATACATACACACGCTCACTCCGTCAGTAAACAGTTAATTAAAGAAGATAAACATTATATTCTATACAGTATTCTCTAACAACCTATGATCTTCAGATGTAAAGAAACGAAAAATAGGTAGTTGGGGACTAAGGTAGCAATTGCAACTGAAGCTGCTGCTTTGATCTCCCAGGCCACATTAAACTAAATAACTAACTAATCATACATAAATATAGTGTTGTGTTTTGGCCGGGTATCGAACAAGTGGTTTGTATTATATACATGTGGACTCTATAGTCTGTCGCGTCGTGTTCCAGGTCGGAACATCAATCAGGGAATACTTATAATTCACGCCAAAACTATTCTTTTAGGCAAATGGATAAATGAATATCGAGTATAACTCCTATCAAATGTTTAAATTTGATGAGAGGAATAAAATAAAATAAATATAATAAAAACTGTGTTAGACTTTGATCTTCTTTTTTTTTTTCTTTCTTTTTTTCTTTTCCCCTAAAACGTTGAAACTCCAACTCCAGGGCCACACCTTAGCCCAACATAGTATTTGTCAATTGTGAGAATATTGTAATTAAATTACGGTAATTTAGTGACTAGGAGAATACCGTACAGTGTAGTGACTGCTACACTGTTTAATTAATTTTTTCATGGTTGTAGTAGGCGCTAGATGCTAATCGGGCAGTAGACTAGCGCCTAGGCGGTGCCTATGACTTTAGGCGGCGACTTATAAAAACAAAAAATATAGTGCATGTGTGTGGGTGTATGTTATATATATATATATATATATATATATATATAGAGAGAGAGAGAGAGAGAGAGAGAGAGAGAGAGTTTTTTGCATTTTTAGTCCCACGACTATAGTGGCACTTGCATGATTGGTCCACGACTTTCAAACTTTACAATTTTGGTCCATGACTATTGTTTTTTTCTTCTTTTTTTTTTGGTTGCAAAAATGGTCTTTCGGGTGCCGGAAAAAACCGGCGAATTTTCCGGCAATTTGTCACCGGAAAAAAATGACATATTTTCCGTCAATTTCTCGCAGGAAAAAAAATCTCCTTTCAAGTAAGATTAAAATTGACATTTCTAAACAATTAATGTAGTTTACTTTTTATTCAAAATTGACATTTCTAAAAAATTTCCCTTTGTGTTGGCAGATGTTACTACTGGGTAAAATTATTCAAATATTATTTTTACTTTTTAGTTTAAATTTAATCTTAATAATATTAGTTTTTGTTGATCTTGAATTTGAATTAATAATTTTGAATTTGTAATTAATTGGCTAAAAAGTAAATATAATTTAAATTTAAACGAAAAAGTAAAAATAATTTTGAACTTGTATTTAATTTACTAAGATTAAATTGGCTACGTATGCCTTTAGAAATGAATTAGTTTTAACTTTAATTAGTTTACCAAAATAAAAAATAATTAAATTGACTACATATGTTTTTAGAAATGAATTTGTTTTAACTTAAATTAATTGTTTAGAAATGTCAATTTTAATCTTACTTGAAAGGAGATTTTTTTTTTGGCAAGAAATTGACGGAAAATATGTCAAAAATTTTTTTTCCCTGCGAAAAATTCGCTGGTTTTTGTTTTCCGGTGCCGGAAGGACCATTTTTGAAAAAAAAAACAGTAGTCATGGACCAAAATTGCAATGTTTGAAAGTCGTGGAACAATCCTACAAGTGCCACTATAGTCGTGGGACTAAAAATGCAAAAAACTCTATATATATATATATATATATATATATATATATATCTTACTTCTCTTATTTATATAAATAAATAAATTTAAATGTATATAAATATAATAAAAAATTAACAAGGGCGACTCGTCTGAGTTAACTCGGCTAACTCTATCCAGTTGGCCTGAGCGAGTTAACTCGGCCAAGTCGGTCGCCAATTCGACCCAATCAACCAAGTTAGGCGCTAGGTGACTAGCCACCTAGAGAGCAATTCGTCTCAACCTAGGGGCGCCTAGAGCCTAAGCGCACTAGGCGGCCGATTTTTACAAGTGTGGATTTTTTTTTATCGCTAAACTATTTAATTAGTTAATTGTTACTCCGTACAGTGTAGTGAAACATGACTCATGACTCATGAGAGACTGCTAAGTGCCTTAATTATTCATTCCAATAGTATTTTAATACTAATAATAATGTTGCATTCTGATTATAATATTTGGTCTTGTTAAAATATTCATTCTAAGCATCATATCCTTGTCACCAAGGATAGTCATAGTAAAGTATCATATCCTTGTCACATAGTCATAGTAAATTGACATTTTAAGTACTAATTTTAAAATATTGATATGAGTGAGTTTCACTTTCGCTTCAGGTCAAATTAGGTCAAAGTTAATTTGGATTTATCTAGTCGAAATGATGAATTTGATACATTATACACTGAAAATGAATACTAGGTAAATAAGAAATTAATTTTTAAGGTGTACTAATTAAATTGGAAGTCAAGACCTTGTAGTCTAGTGGTATCCGGTGTTCCGGCTAACACTTCCACATGGATGATGGGAGTGGGTTCGAGTCTCAGTGGAGGCAACTGTTGAGTCTTTGTGCTTCAGTAGGTTGAGAAAGTAGCTATGAACAGATACTACATTGTAACAGAGTCAGTAGTACTCAAAAAAAAAAAATGAAAAGCTTGGGATAACTTTTAAGTAGCATTATTTGTTTGATATATATTAAGAAGATATTTATTTTTATACTAATATAAATACAACTCAACTTTGTAGAGAATTGGAATCACATAAAATATAGAAGTATGTTTTCCCATGGATTACCAAAATGAGCTCTGATATTTTTGAACACGTGTGCACCAGTGAATTGACGAATTTATCGTGATTGGCAGCTAGCTTGTTGCCGGTGGATAGTAATGAACTAATGATATACTAATATAGGAAGGTTTTTTGTTATGTAGTCCATGCATTTATTATAAAACATGTCATATAGCACAATAATACAATATTAAACGCAAAATTTTACTACAAATATTATATACAAATTGCTAATTTAACTCCAACTTGTCACCAGTGGACGGCCGGTGAAATTCCATTTAATTTACATTGCTAAATTAACACCAACTTGACACCAGTGGACGGTTGGTGATATTTCATTAATTATATATTGATAATTTTTTATATTGATAATTATATATTTCAAAAAAAAAATATTGATAATTTTTTATTTTTTTTATTTTTGGTGAGGGGAGGGCCTGAGGTTAATGAAGCCTGCTAGTGGCGACGCTTTGCGATTCGCGCCGTAGCAGCTCTTGTCACTCTGTTCGGGGGTGTTCAAGAACAGTCGTACCCCATTGAGAACTTTGGCCCATGTTTGCTAGACAGTTGGCACATTGATTTCCTTTCCGAAACACGTGGACAAGAAGCATGGATTGGAATTGCTCCATTAGAAATTTAATCTACACTTTATGCATATTGATAAAAAAAATTTATTACAAAGGAAACTTAACATTACTATTTCGAAATATGCAATATGTAAATTTGTTATTGTGTAATAATAATTGATGAATCACATAGATAATTAGATAAATTACACTATGGGCCGGGATTAGTGTTGATATGTGGTCGGAATATATTAACCGTAGACTTAACGTATTACTTAGTACAGTATTTAACATAAATATAGGTTTGAAATTTAATCTACACTTTATGCATCATTCAAAGATGAAAAATGTCATTTTTTCAAATAATTTTGACCCAAATAATATTTTTAAGTGCATAATTTTACTTTTAGGATTAGGATTTTACAACTTGCAAATCGAAGCCCATGAAGCCCAATTGGTCAGCCTGCAACAAATTTTTTTATGGATGATAAATAAAATGTATATTATTTATTTATTGAATGTATATTATTTAATAGCATTAAAAATAATGTGCGTTCAGTATTGAAATAATGTACTTTTAAATAATGTATATTCAGTACACAAATAATGTATCTTTATTATATTAAAAGTGTACTTTTTATTTATCTTTCACAACCATGGTCCATGAAATAATAATTGACAAATTATTCTGTGGACCCGAGTTCAAAATACATAATTTATATACTGAATTTTCACAATTTACATCATTGCAAAGTGTCGATGAAGCCTAAGAAAATAATTTTAGCAATTTTTTTTAAAGATTTTAACTAACATAATAAATAAGGTTAAAAAATATACTTCTTTCCACACATCTCTCTCCTTTTCCTTTTTTTTTTTTGGGGTTTTCTGAGTTTTGGGTGGGATGGAAGGGATAGAGGGTATTTTGGGTTTTTATGAGTTTTGGGTGGGATGGAAGGGATCGAGGGTACAAAAGAGAAATGTGAGGGTGTCACACGAAAATGAGTTTTTTTTTTTTTTTTTTTTTTTTTTTTTTTTTTTTTTTTTTTNAGGGTACAAAAGAGAAATGTGAGGGTGTCACACGAAAATGAGTTTTTTTTTTTTTTTTTTTTTTTTTTTTTTTTTTTTTTTAAATTAGTTGGTATATATGCAATTCATGCGCTAGCAACGCCCGATAGACGCAGTAGGATGGCTGCACTAACTATTTTTTTTATTTTTTTTATTTTTTTATTTTTTTTTTCTGTTCTCTCCTTTCTCTTTTTCCTTGATGAATTGAAAAAAATTGACAAACAAACCGAAAAAATTGTAAAAATGCTCTTAAGTGAAAAAGGTTGAATTCACATTTTGAGGTTAGACGGTAAGAAAAAGGAGGTGATGAAAGTGAATGTGATTCAAAAATTTGTATTGCGAATACTTAGTATGACACACTCAATAAAAAAAAGTGTTAATAAGAATTAAATTTGTAATTTTTATACAATAATCATATTCTTTTCACTTGATCTGTCATGGACAAATAGGATTTGATTTTGATTTGCATATGTATGCGCTCACCTGTGACATGATAGTTGCGCATGTTAAAGTTATTAGGACTCTTGTAGTTTATTAGCTTTAGAATTCTTATTCTATTTCTATATATTATTCTCTCTACTTTTACTAAATAATTAGGAAAAAAAAAGCCAACAATTTAAACAATGAGTATGTTGTAAGTTTGTGCATTTTATGTATTAAGAATTTTATAGAGGAAAAACCATTTTAGACCATTAGATTTAGATCACTCCTAAAATATCCATTGTGTGCTCATTTCCATCTCCGTTCAAATCGACACAATTAGTTAAGTGTTCTTCCAGCCTAATTCTAGCGGCCATAGTAAGGCAAATTATTGCATGGACCATGGTCCACATAGTTGTGTGGACCAAAAATAAAAAGTACATTATTTTTGTACTGAAGGTACATTATTTTTGTACTATAGGTACATTATTTGATAGTATATATCAAATAATATACCCTCAGTACAAAAATAGTGTACCCTAAAATAATGTACCTACAGTACAAAAATAATGTACCTTTAGTACAAAAATAATGTACTTTTTATTTTTGGTCCACACAGCTATGTGGACCATGGTCCATGTAATAATGATTGCCACAGTAAAAGCACAATCATTATTACATGGATATGATCCACAGAGCTATATGGATCATAAATAAAAAGTACATTTTTAATATATTAAAAGTATATTATTTTTTACATAAACTACATTATTTTTGTACTTAAAGTACATTATTTATAAACACCATTGATCAATAAAAATAAAAAAATAAAAGTTAAAAAAAAACTCTTTGTAAAAATTCTTGTTCTCATTTGGTATCAATTGACAAAAATGATCCATGGTTGCCAACCCACCCATAGGCCAGTATAATCGTGGTTCAGTTTCGGTTCACGATTTCAGGAAATGATAATCCGAAATTGGAGCCTTTTAGGAAGTTCTGGTTACGGTTTGAATTTTCTTTTCTTTTTTGCAAATTCTATTTTATATTTTTAAAATAGTCCAAATTCTAAACGATTAATTAATTTTTTTCACAGTTTCTAATTTTTTGGAATAGAGATAATTAACAACAAGGGGAGCGATGATCATGTCACAAAGAAGGTATATATGATTGATATACTCAAAAAGTCCGGAATAGACGACTACAAACCAATCTCAACACGAATTTCAATTAATAGTAAGCTAGTGCAACAACCACAAGTTAACCATATAAAAATCTACACAGTACCGCAACCTTGTTGGAGAACTTTAGTACCTAACCATCACGCTTTTGGATCTTTCTTTTGCAATCAGCAAACTTTGTCAGTTCATGCACTCTCCAAACATTGATCATTGGGTGACACTCAAACAAGTTCTAAGGTATGTCAAAACAACTCTAGACTATTGATTGGGTTTTACAAAATCTGACTTTGATGATATCCATGATTTCTTAGACTCTAATAATTTGGCGATTGCCTTGATGACCAAAAATTCACTAGTGATTTTAATTTGTTGTCTTCATTGACAAAAGTTTTAATCTCTTTGACTTGTCGCAAGCAAAAGACAATTGCTCGATCCTCAACAAAAGCATAATACAAAGCCATAACAGATGTCTTAGTAGAAGTAATAGCATGGTTAGTTGCTTGTCTGAGTTTGGTGTGACAATCTTGTAGAAGTAGACTACCACGTTGTTCGTGATAAAGTAGCATCAAATGAGCTACAAGTGACCAACTTGCAAACATCTTAACCAAATCACTCACCAGCTAGATTTAGTCATCTAAGGAACAAACTTAGTGTTCGAATCCCAAACCTCATACTTAATAGATAAGGTGCTGAACCACCACGCCAACCATGTTGATTAGCTTAAGGGACATATTAGAATTCCGTGTTTTATCAATTTTAGAGTTCTCATTTCATCTCTGTATATTATTATAACTCTACTCAGTATATTATTATAACTCTATGTTCACCGCATTAGGTAAAATTGTATTTTGTATGCCTATAAATATATCCCTTTTCATATTTTGTAAACACTAATCAATGATAAAAACTCTCTATAAAAATGGTTGTTGTCATCAAAGTAAGGATTACGATTTGTTTACGATGTTTGACCAGTCTAAACTCAAAATATCATACTTAACACAATACTATAATCTGTTCTACGTTCTTCCACCATCATCTCTCCATTTCCTGTCTTCTCTTCCCATAGCTCATCGGCAAAGATTTAGCTTTCCGACGATCGATTCCTCGATGGCTTCATCAGATTCAGACGTGCCTTCAGAATCATCGGCGCCGTCGTTAGAGGAGATGACCAGAGCAGGCGCCAGATCGATGATCCTCCCGATCATCCTCAACTTCGCCGCCGCGTCTCCTCCGTCTCAGCGCCGGCGCGACGTGACGGTGATCGTGAACGCGAGGACGGGGTCGATCACCTTTATTGAGGGCGCGGCGGACGGGAAGGAGGGGCATTTGCCGGCGTCGAAGGCGTCGATAGAGGCGATGCCAGTCGTGAAGGTCGGCGAAGAGGGGATCGAGTGCGCTATCTGCCTAGCGGAGTTCGAATTGGGCGGCGAGGCGAAGGCGATGCCGTGTAATCACCGGTATCATCCAGATTGCATTGATAAGTGGTTGCAGATCCACGGCTCTTGCCCGCTTTGCCGGTACAAGATGCCCGCGGAAGAAGGAGAAGAAGTTAGGAGAGAAGCGGATCAATTAGGTGAAGACGGTGGAACAGAGCGGCGAGAAAGGGCGGCTATGGTGTTTCACGTCTTCTTCAGGAACGGTAGCCGGAGCAATTACGATTCCGATTCCGATTCTGAAATGCAAGGAGAAGATACTAACCAAGACAATTTTGGCAGTGAAGACTCCGAAGTGGCTATGGAAATTGACGGTCGATAGAACCACTGCACCTTTTTTTTTTTTTTTTTTAGGAAACACCTTTTTTTTTTTTTTTTTGACAGAAGGGTCTGTACTACCATTGATTGTTCATCTAGCACCATGAACTAAAATATGGTCTATTTAGGCCATAATACTCTTAATAATTTTTCATCTAGCATTTTTAGCCTATTTCTAACAAGTTACCTATCTAATTTGATGACATGGAAAAATAAAATTAGAAAAAAATGATAGACATGTTATTTATGTGGATGTTTTGGATGATTTTACCTTATTTCATTAATGAAGAAAATGATTTCTTGCAAAGAAATATGGTACAAATCAAAGTTGTTATATAATATTTTAACTACAGTGTATTGCACTACTGTGTATGTATAGTGGGGTGTTCAAAATTGTTCGGCAATGAAATTCCATGAAAATCGATATATGAAAATTAAATATAATAACTTAAGATATTGTATTGGGTAAATTTTATTATTTTTTAAAAAATAATTTAATTTTCTTATATCGATTTTAATGGAATCTCATTGTTGAATGACATTGAATAGCCCGCTATACATACACAGTCCACTGTAACTGAAACTTTATATAACAACTTTGATCTCTGTCCTATTTTATTGCAGGAAACCATCCAAAAATACAATATCTTAAGTTATTCAATTATCCAAAAATTCAAAAATATTAATTTATTTTTAAAATAAAATAAAATATACCCAATACAATATCTTAAGTTATTATAAAAATAATTTAATTTTCATATATCGATTTCCATGAAATCCCATTGCTGAACGATAGTGAATACCCCGCTATACATACACTGTAGTTAAAACTTAAACTAATATTATTTTTGGTCCCACGACTTTTGAGGTCTTATCACTTTTGGTGCACAAAATTTTCAATTTTGGTACCTAACTTTGTTATTTTTATCAATTTTGGTCCTTCCGGCCAAATTGATGGCAAAATGTTGCAGAATTTTATATTTTAAGGACAAAATCATTATCCCAAAGAAAGATCTGCAATATCTAAACAAAAGAAAAATCATATTAAGAGAAAAATAAGGATTTGTCAATCGTCGATGCTATAAATCTCATAGATCTCTATCTAGTTTCTGTCTGTCTTCCCCATTATTTGCACCGATAAAACACCTATAAATATGATTTTACAATGATTATGTTTAGATAATGAAGACGTTTCATTGAGATGACGATTTTACCCTTAAAATATAAAATTCGACAACATTTCACCGTCAATTTGGCCAGAAGGACCAAAACTGATAAAAATTATAAAGTTAGGGACCAAAATTGAAAAACTTTAAAGTTGTGCACCAAAATTGATAAAACTCAAAAGTCGTGGGACCAAAAGTGATATTAATTCTTAAAACTTTATATAGCAATTTTGATTCCTACCATATTTCATTGCAAGAAATTATTTTTTTCATTAATGAAATATGATAGAAATCATCCAAAACATCCACATAAATAACATGTCATCATTTTTTCTAATTTTATATTTCCATGTCATCAAATTAGATGGGTAACTTGTTAGAAATAGGCTAAAAATGCTAGATGAAAAATTATTAAGAGTATAATGGCCTAGATGGACCATATTTTAGTTCATGGTGCTAGATGAACAATCAATGGTAGTACATGGGTCTATTTGACCATTTTGCCTTTTTTTTTTTAGTTAATCTGTAAAGCAAGTTTAGGAACTATATTAATTTTAATTAATTAATATCTATGATATTACTCCGTATTAGATAGACAATGATGTACGAATTTATGAAATTTATTTAAAATTATATAGTATACACTAGTACTTATTAGATAGACAAGTTTAGGAATCACATAGTACTTATTTGTTTTATCTATACTTTATTGAAAGAATAAATTTCACTTTTGATTTTTCTATTATTATAGATTAATTATAGGGAAAATTGCATTTTTCGTCCATAAGTTATAGGGTAATTGTAGAATTCGTTTCTAAGTTATGGTAATACTCACTTTTCATCCCTAAGTTATCATTGGCGTTGCACTTTTTGTCCCTGAGTTATTCAAATTGCAAATTTTGTCCCTAAGTTATCACTACGTTACACTTTTTGTTCCTAACTTAAGTGTGCAAACTTTGGCAAATTTTTGTTTAAAAAATTTTTATTCAAACTTTTTCGGTTTAACGCCAATTTTTTCAACAAAGTTTACTGAAAAAGTTCGAATAAAAATTTTTTAAACAAAAATTTACCGAAGTTTGCATACTTAAGGTAGGGACGAAAAGTGCAATGTAATAATAATTTAGGGACGAAATTTGCAATTTGAATAACTCGGGAACGAAAAATGCAACGTCGATGATAACTTGGAGACGAAAAGTGAGTTTTACCATAACTTATGGACGAATTCTACAATTACCCTATAACTTATGAACGAAAAATGCAATTTTTCCTTAATTATAATTAGAATTATATCATTTGATTTGGTCATCTAATTTTCTAACTAATTATTGTTTGAAGGAACACTGCATTTGGTTCTTCTAAAAGGAACACTCCCAATAATTTAGTGAAATTTATTAAATGTTTGACTTCATAGAAAATATCAAAGAGTAAAAAAAAAGTATCTTAATTAAATCCTTATAAGTGAAAAAAAAAAAAAAACCTTTTTGATAGAGACTTTAAAAAAAACTTTTATTCTAAATAAGTTTTCTTGACCAAATAAAAATAAAATGAAATATATATGTACCAAGGTAATTATATATTTGTTACAAAGTAATAAATGTAATATAATTAATAAAAAAATAGTTTTTTTTAAAATAAAACACAACTTCATTCAAAACTAGAATAAAACCGAGATACAAGCAAGTGGGGAAGAAACTCACGACACAAGGACAGATGAAGAACTAGTTGCCCTAGCCAAAAGTATGAGCTCCTTGATTCACTGGCATCCCGATATGACAAGCAGAGATGCTGCCAATATTGCTAGCAATGACATGA
Source organism: Ipomoea triloba (assembly GCF_003576645.1). Taxonomy (NCBI): domain Eukaryota; kingdom Viridiplantae; phylum Streptophyta; class Magnoliopsida; order Solanales; family Convolvulaceae; genus Ipomoea; species Ipomoea triloba. Next base: position 23,614,972 of record NC_044920.1, read on the forward strand.
CATTGCTTAACAACCAACCCACATGCGAAAAATCCACACCTAACGAATTAAAAGCAGAGCAAAAATTTAAACAGTCAGATTCAATAACAACATTTGATCTACCAAGTCCTTTAAGCCATGATAAAGCCTCTCTGACCGCCATTGCTTTAGCCAAATAAGGATCATTACCACAGTACAGCCGACCACCTACAAGTCTACAACAACTATAAAATCACCATTATGATCACGAACCACCGCTTCGAAGCTGGCTCTATCTCCAAATACATCTGCATCCACATCATACTTTACAAAAGAAATAGTTAAATAGACTATTGAAGTGCACATAAAAATACAATAAATTATCAATTTTTTTTTAAATCAAACAGTTAAACAAGCTAAAATTATCATATTACTTACATAGATAATTATATGTTAATTTTTTTTTTTTTTGTAATTATTTCAAGAAAAATGTTATAATAATACATTCTCTCTTTCTTTGTTGACAAAATTGCTCTTTTAAATAGATTCCGATGAAAACTATGGAAATTAGTCAACAAATATTTCATTAAAGCAAATCTAAAAAAAACTTCAAAATGAACCACAACTTAAAATACTAAATAAGTTTTTATCGTACTTGTATTAAAAAAAAAGTGTTTATCGTACTTAGTACAAAATATTACTCCGTAATAATAATAAATTTAAACACTATTCAATACTATGCTATCATACACTTGGGGAACGGAACACATTGTGCGGGTCAGTACTATAGAAATCCAAAACAACTTATATATATAACACAACAAAATTCAGTTTTTTTTTTGTTTTGTTTTGTTTTGTTTTTGGGTGTATATTGTTAAAGAAGAAAAATGATTGCTACTCCCATGCCTAAACCCAACAATCATTCATCCTCCATTATTAAAAGTTAAAAGCTAAAGCCCTTTTTAGCGCTAAAGAACACGGGGGGTTAAACACAACAGGCAAATTGAAGCACAGCCGTTCGCTCCATTCGAATTCGATGGCATGGGTGTTAGTACATCGTAACGTGGGACAACAAAAGAGGTGAGCAGTCAATCGCGCGGGTGGGTTTTTGCGGGCTATACACGCTTCATCTTCAATTCGTGTTGTCCAAGGTTTGGTCCGTCTGTTAAGTGGCGCGCTGCATTTGCGTCCACAACCTCAGGAGAAAAAGGAATGGCAGCAAGCGATTGAATTTTCAAGAAAAAAAAAAAAAGATAAAGTTTGGCGGCTTTTTGTAGAGGTCGGTGATGGCGTATCGTATGTAGTATAGCCTAGTAACTACACGCCAAGGGATTCGGGGAAAAAAAGGTAAAAAAGGCGGTGCTGACTCATCACTAAAGACGACAACGCTTTATAGAGAATCAAGAAATAGAAAGAGGTTTCATGAGAAGATCTCAAGGCCACATAGAATTTGTGGCTCACAATCCCTTTTCCTCGCTGACGTGTCCTCCCCTACCCACCTTCTTCTTTAAACTCCTCTCTCCCACCCCATATATTTCCTTCACTTTGCGTCAGATCTCCTTGACACAACACCCAAATCATCGGATTATACTCTTAGGTTTTTGGCCTTTTGTTGTGATTCTGAGTTTTTGAGGCTGGGAAAGTGGAACTGTAATGCCGGAAGTGAGCAAAGACCCCGCGATAAAGCTGTTTGGGAAGACTATCCAGTTGCCGGATGCTCCGGCGCCGGCGCCGCCGACGGAGATGGATGTTGACCCCGGCGGGGGAGCAGCTTCATCTCCTCCACCTGCTGATGAATTCTCAGCTAAAGATAGTTCTTGTTCAGAAGCTGATGGCGGAGAGGATGAACAACTCCAAAAGGTTAAAGATTTCATCTTTCTTTTGATTCACTATAATGATAACTCTGGGTTGGTCTTGGTTTTTGTGATTTCTGCACTGTTCATCTTAATCTGGGTCTAGGTTTTGAGATTTCCTAGGTTTCTTTCCCTTTTTATAAGTGCCTTGTCAAATTGAAGAAACAGCTTATTCAGATTGATTATAATTGTTAAGATTGGTTCATGCCCTAGATTTGATTTTGATTCGTGCTAAATTTTGTTATGAAAACAGAATGAGAATGGAGAAAGTGAAGAGGATGAAGGAACAGTGTTATTGGAAGGGGAAGAGATTATGGATGAGAGTGTAGATGAAATGAGGGATGGCTTAAAAGCACCACCTGTTGATGAAGATGGTGGTGGAGCAACTGAAATTTCAACAACTGAGGAAGAGGGGAAAATGAGTAATGGAAAAGATAAGACTCTGAAAAAACCAGACAAGATAATTCCATGTCCTAGGTGTGATAGTATGGACACAAAGTTCTGTTATTTCAACAACTACAACGTGAACCAGCCGCGCCACTTCTGCAAGAAATGCCAGAGATATTGGACGTCGGGTGGGATGACGAGGAATTTGCCTGTGGGTGCTGGGCGCAGAAAAAGTAAGAACTCGGCTGCTCATTATCACCATTTGAATGCTGTGAAGTCGTTTCAGAGTGCTCGTGTAGATCATCCCGAGAGAATCCAACACCATGCTCTTAAGGCCAATGGCAAGGTTCTCACGTTGGCCTCTGATTCGCCCCTCTGTGACTCTGTGGCCTCAGCGTTGAACATTGCAGAGAAAACTGCAGGGAATGGGTTTTACAAGCCAGTAGAGTTAGGAATCCCGGTTTCATATGGAGCTGGGGATAATGGAGCTGACCATTCAAGTGGTTCCTCATCACTCACTGCTGCAAGTACAAAGGATGATGTTTGCAAAAATGGGTTGCCCGACATGCTAAGACAGAACTACCATGGCTTCGCTCCTCAGTTACCATGCTTTCCAGGTCCTCCTTGGCCATATCCATCCAATGCTGTTCAGTGGAGCTCTGCAGTTCCTCCACCCGGTTGCTTTTCTCCCGGCTTTCCCATGCCATTTTACCCCCCGGCAATGTATTTGGGTTATACCATTCCATGCTCTTGGAATTCCCCTTGGGTGAACAGACCTGTTGTGCCCCAACAGCACACGTCTTCTGGCCCTAATTCTCCAACCTTAGGGAAGCACTCAAGGGATGACACCGTGGTGAAACCAGCCAACAGCAAGGAAGGTGAGCCACCCAAAGATAGTAATCCAGAGAAGTGTCTGTGGGTTCCTAAAACTTTGCGGTTTGATGATCCAGAAGACGCTGCAAAGAGTTCCATATGGGCGACGCTGGGAATAAAACATGATAGAGTTGATTCGATTAGGGGTGGCGCTTTTAAGGCCTTCAAGTTGAAGGATGACGAGAAGAGTCATGCTTCAAAGAACTGTAGAGTATTAGAAGCCAATCCAGCTGCATTATCCAGGTCATTGAACTTCCACGAGAGCTCATAAGCAGGGAACCTGGACTTAGCAATATGCTGATTGCAGTGGCAATTCCTTGTGGCTGATCATTCTTGCAACAGAATTCTAATCGGCGAGCAATCTTGGGTTATGACTTTACGATCATATAATATTTTCTCGAAGATCAGACAACTAGATGCGGATTTCCAACTTTTTGTTCTGAGAAAGGAGAGGTTCTATTCCATAGGTAGGCGGTTTGCTAGGTTCTTGCTCTTCTAGCACATGTATATATTCGTATTTGAGATCCTGAGAGCTATGGCTCATAGTAAAAAACATGTTTATTCCAAGACTACATCTGGCTAAATTATTTAGGGGATATAATCAAAAAGGTTTCACCGCATGGTCTCTTGCAACATATTCATTTGCCATATATACTCCCAGATGAGCAGAGGATTGGCTTGTTGGCAGCAACCGGAGGATGCCCGAGGTTGGGCAGAGACGCGGAGGAGCCACAACGAAGGTTTTATCACGGTAAAATGGTTCAATTTGACTTCTATCTATCAAGGAAAAATCATCATTTTTTAGATACAAGAAATATTGATCGAACAAATTTGGACTAAAAAAACCATTTGACTTCTATCTATCTAGGAAAAATCATCATTTTTTAGATACAAGAAACATTGATCGAACAAATTTGGACTAAAAACAGGTAACACCGGAAATGTATAGTAGCCTAAGATGCACCTCTCATAGAGACATGTTTGATATCAAGCTAAACATTGTGTGATTTTGTTACTCAACACATCAGAAAAGTTTTGCCTTAGTATGAAATTAATGATGCTTTATTAGCTTCTTCTGGCGTAACATGGAACCTACTTTGAGCTTTGAGTATGGATCAGAAAACTTATTTTCTAAACCCGTAGGAGTAATATAACATACACACGAGGAGGCAATATTGTATGTAACATTGGGATTGAGAACTAAAAGTCAACAGTTTCATAAATAGTTGTTGCTTTTCTTGCTAAAAAAATATGATATTTGAGTGTGTCTGTAAGCTGTCCAGCCTGTAGTTAGATATTTTAGCTGTTTAATAAGCACTTCCACCTCTGTCTTCCCTAATATTCTGATGGGGCAGATAGAAAGGTTACAGACTTACAGTGTAATCTCAGTTTGATTAAAGAAATCCCCATCAACCGACCAAATTTAATCCCGGATTTTTTAATGTGTAAATTAATGGAAGAAAGAACCCTGATCTGATTTGTTATAGACATGCATTAGTTCTTGGGAAAGCACACCAGAAACCAGAACTCTCTGGTCTGTACTTCCCAGAAGTTTACAAAAGCCAAGTAAAGTAACCTCTCACCCACTTCCAAGAATTCCAAGAATTCCAAGAAAATCATTCATGGGGAGACCCTTTATGCTTTGGGTTCTTTTTGTGGCAGCTTTTCTTATGATCTCTTTCTCTCCTGGTAATTCTCTTCTTCGTCTTCTTCCATTTTCCGATTTTGACAGTAATTGCAGTTTGCTTATTAAGGAACAGATCTTAGTATATTATACCTCTGTTTACCATCTGTGTTAGGATTTGGAAGGAAGATGATGGGGCCATTGGATCATGCAAACTCTGCTGCTGTTTCATTTCAGGTTTTTTGCCATTTCTTCTGCCATATATCTGCTTCTTGTGAATTTTACATTACAGGAAAACGTTTGTTGAGAATAAATAATATATAAACATAAATGTGCAATCCAACTACTAGCTTAGGTTTTTAGTTGAGATGGAGCACATGCTTCAATTTGGCATCAGAGCCATGCCAAAGTTCATGGGTCCCAATCCAACTACTAGCTTAGGCTTTTAGTTGAGATGGAGCACATGCTTCAATCACGTTTAATCTTTTGAATGGGAATGCAGGAGAAATGGGTAGTGTATCAGAGAGATTATGAGCAAGCTGGGCCGAACGTCCACTCCCAACCTGCTCTTCTTTCTCCTCCTCCTCCTTCGTCTCCTCCTCTGGCATCACCGCCATCACTGCAATACTAAACCATTCCCAAGCGTAGTATGTTGTTGTCTGATAAGGAGTTACTGTTTTGTTTCTGGTCTGTAATGTGCAGTCTGCAACTGAATAGATAGACATGTTTATGTTAAGTGTGAAGGATGAGATGGTGAACATGTTCCAGATCTGTTAGGCTTTATATTGTATGGCAATTATTGTCAAGAATTACTTGCTTACATTGTGATGTCTTGTAAAGAATAAAACTTTCAGTTGTTGTACCCAAATGAACCAAGCCCACAAGGCCCAACAATAAATCTCTCTTATTTTATGTATTTCCAGTTTCCACACATTTATTTACCATCAGATCAAATCTCTGAAGGTACATCTAGGGAAGACCAGTTTATATTGTTCATAGTTGACTGACATTAGTAACAAATTAGCTTAGATGATTAATAATTGATCAACTCGAAACAAAATTCTTTCATTACAGCGAGAAAGGCCCTTCCCTGCCCTGCCCGTACTATTACTAGATTGAGCACCTTCTTTTGCTTTTCTTTCGAGTGCCGATCAAAAAGATCAATGGTAAATTAACCTAAATTGTTTATAGTTGACCAACGCAAATTAAGAATGTTAATAGCAAATTAGTTTAGGTTTTCCATAACTATTGGCTCAAACTGAGAGTCAAATTTAAGGGTGTGTTTGGTTCGCACATGAAAATCGGAATCTGAATGGGTATCAAATACTGGTAATTGTAATGAGCTTTGGTAAAAGTATTTTGCATGTTTGGTAGTTGGGTGGAATGAGAATGACTATTAATAGTTGGGGAAGAGGAGAAAAGAAAATGAAACTTTTATTTTATTAGAGAATAGGTTTTGCAATTAATGCGATAATAAAAACTCATAGTAGTGTTCTAAAAATCTGTCAACCAAACAATAATAATGATTTTAATACACATTCTTGATAGCTAAATCTGTTACCCAAACACACCCTCTGTGGGAACTATACGTGCTCTGTGGAACATGTATAGTTCACAAGCGTGTTTATTAATATACTTTAACAAATGTGGAAATAATTTAAATTTGAATGGAATTGAGTATATTTTGGATTGAACTTTCCCCACTTCCCTGCAAAATTTGAATAGAGAGTCGTAAAAATTGGGCACTTTACTTGGACTAAACATTTTCTTTCTTTTTTCCTACAGGAAAAAATGGGGATGAAGTTGACATTTTCCAATGGGATTAATTTCATTGCAACCTTCATCCATTAAAATAACATTTTTATCTTATTCTTTGATTATCAATTCCACCGTTTTTTTTCTCTAAATATTTTTTTTTAATACAGTAAAAAGGGAATAGAAAAAATATAAAAGAATTAAATAGTATGAAACCAAGTCCTACAAGATCGGCATCAAGAAAATTAGAAAAGAATATGTTAGTTTTATGACAACGAGGTAAACTGTCGACGGGCCAATACAACCGTACAAAAAGAATATAAGTGCTTTTTATTGTCAACCAATAATAATCGAATCTTCTACAATGTTTTTCCGAAGTGTTTTATACATAGGCACTTGGTTCTAAGAAAGAAAATGACGTTGTTTACAAATTAGGATTAGAAACCTTTCCTTAACTTTTTTCAAATTAGGCATAGATTTCCTTCCTAAACGACAAGATCTCTTTATTAAACTGAAAAATGGGGAACTGGGGAGGATACATAAATGAATCTTCTAACTATCTTTCAAATATCTTCTCGCTCTTAGAAGTCCTACAACGTTCTCCTGACTTGCTAGCTGGCTGACTATACAGTCTGACTGCTTGCATGATTTCCTCGATTGCATACGCCTACTATTGATCCATCATCAAGTCCCTCACTTTCCAATGGCTCACCAGACTAACAACACAGGAAATGTTGGTCCCAAGGGGATGGGGTACAAGTCTAGAGGGGGGGGGGGGGGAATAGACTTGTATAAGATTTTGCAAATCTTTTCAACCTCTCGTGTGTATTGAACTTAGGATGTTTAAGTTCGATACCTCATGAGGTGAAGACAAAGTTTTATGCGCAGCGGAAATGTTATCCCCTTTTAGTTAGCACGAGTTTGGGTTAGTTCGAGAGGTATGATTATATGCAGTGCAATCGAGAAGTTAGCGAGAGATAAAAACAGAAAGTAAGTGCAAGAGAGATTTTTAAGTGGTTCGGCCAACCCGCCTACTTCCACTCTTCTTCCAGAAACTCCCTGGAAGGATTGCACTAAAAACTTCCCTTTCTAGTACAATAACGAGCGCTTGAGCTTTGATCACCAAGCCCGCCTCAAGCCTCAGGTTTTTCGCCCCGCTTCCAGTTACTCCACCTCTCGAGCACTTGACCTTTGATCACCAAGCCCGCGTCAAGCCTCAGGTTTCTTTCGCTCGGACAGCAGCCAGGATACTCCACCTCCCTTGCTTAATCCAAAGCAAGACGTTGTTGATAGTCACAGTTGAATGTAACAATCTCCAATCTGACCACAAGCTATCGTTGAATCAACTTTGATGTAGAGCAGCTTTGGTCACCTTCTGGATGTATGACAGTTTAGCTTTGTAACTCTCTTCGAACACTAAGATGTGTTCTCTCGCTGTATTGAATATCAGGATGATATTCCAAGTTAAGCACTTTGCACTGGAACGTTTTTATCAGACACCTCTTGTTAACCTCTTGACCTCTTTCACAACCCCTGTTTCTTCTGTGTCTTTACGTCCTTATATATGAGAGTAGAAGAATAGTTCCGTTGGAGGGAAAACTATTCCGTTTGAAATTGGTCTCCCACGCCGAACATGGGTCTTTGCACAATTTCAGCATTTTTCATGGAGTAGTGGTCTTGTAACTTGAGCCTTTTGTTTTGTAGTGAATATTCCATATTCCACTTTCTTGAGCTCATGCTTCACTTGCTTCTTTTGGATAAAGTTACTCTTTTTATGTTCCCATCATTCCTTGTTTGGGGAATCTGACCACTTCAGGATTGGTGCACTTCTTGACCGTTTGTGGTGGAGGTCTGACGTGTCATCCACTTCCGTCCATTTTGAAACCTCCCGCTCAGCACCTCTTCAATATTTTATCTCCATGATATTCTTCTTCTCCAAACTTAGAGTATTTTATCTGCACATGTTGACTAACATTCAGCCTCTTGGAGAAGTGCCGGTTTATCGAGACCATAAAAGATGTCTCGACCACTTGATGTTTCAATCCCATGTATCGAGAGGTCTATCTCTCGAATATTCTTTACGTCTCGAACTCGATAGGTATATCGAGAGGTCCTTACCTCTCGAACTTGGCTTGTGTCTCGAGACTTAGTTGATGTCTCGTAGACCCTTATTCCTCCAGAGTTGTCTCGTGCCTGCTTCTGATCTATCTGTTTGCTTACAACACGAAAACTTCTAAGTTGTTCAAACAAGTTTACCTTAAGCTTAAATATTTCCCGAGTTGAGCTCAAATTACCCGGTTGTATTTTCGCTCTTAGTTTACTTATCGAACTTACATTGTTTAGCCTATGTATCGAGACTTGGGGATTCTTACTTAACAGTTGGTATCATCAAAACCTATTACATGATGTTCCTAACAGGAAAGTCATCCCATTTGCCGCTACTTGACCTCAGGCCATTTCGCACCATCGGTCTCCCTTTAGATCCTTATAAGTTTGTCGCCGACCCCTTTCCAATGAGGAGTCGTAAGACCAAGCGTCGACTCACCTTTTTTGGGTTACCAATTGAACCTTAAACTCGTATAACTTCATTGTCAGTTCTTTTTTTCAAGGAAGCGTCGTAAGACTGACCAACTCCTTTTTCAAGATACCGGTTGAATCTTAAACCCCTATAACTTTGTTATCGACTCCTTTATTAAGGAGGCACAGTAAGACTGAGCTCCAGCACCTTTTTCAGGCTACCTGTCAAACCTCAAACCCTTATAACTTTGTTGTCGACTCCTTTTTCATGAAAGCACTATAAGACTGAGAGCTGACTTTTGATGGGGTGCGGTAAGACTGACCACCAACTCCTTTTTCCTAGAGACGCGGTAAGGTGGTCCAGCTGGTTCACTTGCTGCCCTTTTCCTGCCCGTTGTATCCCCCTTCTTTTTCTCTTTATTTTCCCCCTTGTTGGCATCATCAGTACGGGNACTAGATTGAGCACCTTCTTTTGCTTTTCTTTCGAGTGCCGATCAAAAAGATCAATGGTAAATTAACCTAAATTGTTTATAGTTGACCAACGCAAATTAAGAATGTTAATAGCAAATTAGTTTAGGTTTTCCATAACTATTGGCTCAAACTGAGAGTCAAATTTAAGGGTGTGTTTGGTTCGCACATGAAAATCGGAATCTGAATGGGTATCAAATACTGGTAATTGTAATGAGCTTTGGTAAAAGTATTTTGCATGTTTGGTAGTTGGGTGGAATGAGAATGACTATTAATAGTTGGGGAAGAGGAGAAAAGAAAATGAAACTTTTATTTTATTAGAGAATAGGTTTTGCAATTAATGCGATAATAAAAACTCATAGTAGTGTTCTAAAAATCTGTCAACCAAACAATAATAATGATTTTAATACACATTCTTGATAGCTAAATCTGTTACCCAAACACACCCTCTGTGGGAACTATACGTGCTCTGTGGAACATGTATAGTTCACAAGCGTGTTTATTAATATACTTTAACAAATGTGGAAATAATTTAAATTTGAATGGAATTGAGTATATTTTGGATTGAACTTTCCCCACTTCCCTGCAAAATTTGAATAGAGAGTCGTAAAAATTGGGCACTTTACTTGGACTAAACATTTTCTTTCTTTTTTCCTACAGGAAAAAATGGGGATGAAGTTGACATTTTCCAATGGGATTAATTTCATTGCAACCTTCATCCATTAAAATAACATTTTTATCTTATTCTTTGATTATCAATTCCACCGTTTTTTTTCTCTAAATATTTTTTTTTAATACAGTAAAAAGGGAATAGAAAAAATATAAAAGAATTAAATAGTATGAAACCAAGTCCTACAAGATCGGCATCAAGAAAATTAGAAAAGAATATGTTAGTTTTATGACAACGAGGTAAACTGTCGACGGGCCAATACAACCGTACAAAAAGAATATAAGTGCTTTTTATTGTCAACCAATAATAATCGAATCTTCTACAATGTTTTTCCGAAGTGTTTTATACATAGGCACTTGGTTCTAAGAAAGAAAATGACGTTGTTTACAAATTAGGATTAGAAACCTTTCCTTAACTTTTTTCAAATTAGGCATAGATTTCCTTCCTAAACGACAAGATCTCTTTATTAAACTGAAAAATGGGGAACTGGGGAGGATACATAAATGAATCTTCTAACTATCTTTCAAATATCTTCTCGCTCTTAGAAGTCCTACAACGTTCTCCTGACTTGCTAGCTGGCTGACTATACAGTCTGACTGCTTGCATGATTTCCTCGATTGCATACGCCTACTATTGATCCATCATCAAGTCCCTCACTTTCCAATGGCTCACCAGACTAACAACACAGGAAATGTTGGTCCCAAGGGGATGGGGTACAAGTCTAGAGGGGGGGGGGGGTGAATAGACTTGTATAAGATTTTGCAAATCTTTTCAACCTCTCGTGTGTATTGAACTTAGGATGTTTAGGTTCGATACCTCATGAGGTGAAGACAAAGTTTTATGCGCAGCGGAAATGTTATCCCCTTTTAGTTAGCACGAGTTTGGGTTAGTTCGAGAGGTATGATTATATGCAGTGCAATCGAGAAGTTAGCGAGAGATAAAAACAGAAAGTAAGTGCAAGAGAGATTTTTAAGTGGTTCGGCCAACCCGCCTACTTCCACTCTTCTTCCAGAAACTCCCTGGAAGGATTGCACTAAAAACTTCCCTTTCTAGTACAATAACGAGCGCTTGAGCTTTGATCACCAAGCCCGCCTCAAGCCTCAGGTTTTTCGCCCCGCTTCCAGTTACTCCACCTCTCGAGCACTTGACCTTTGATCACCAAGCCCGCGTCAAGCCTCAGGTTTCTTTCGCTCGGACAGCAGCCAGGTTACTCCGCCTCTCCTCAGGTTTTTCTCCCCGCTTCCAGTTACTCCACCTCTCGAGCACTTGACCTTTGATCACCAAGCCCGCGTCAAGCCTCAGGTTTCTTTCGCTCGGACAGCAGCCAGGATACTCCACCTCCCTTGCTTAATCCAAAGCAAGACGTTGTTGATAGTCACAGTTGAATGTAACAATCTCCAATCTGACCACAAGCTATCGTTGAATCAACTTTGATGTAGAGCAGCTTTGGTCACCTTCTGGATGTATGACAGTTTAGCTTTGTAACTCTCTTCGAACACTAAGATGTGTTCTCTCGCTGTATTGAATATCAGGATGATATTCCAAGTTAAGCACTTTGCACTGGAACGTTTTTATCAGACACCTCTTGTTAACCTCTTGACCTCTTTCACAACCCCTTTTTCTTCTGTGTCTTTACGTCCTTATATATGAGAGTAGAAGAATAGTTCCGTTGGAGGGAAAACTATTCCGTTTGAAATTGGTCTCCCACGCCGAACATGGGTCTTTGCACAATTTCAGCATTTTTCATGGAGTAGTGGTCTTGTAACTTGAGCCTTTTGTTTTGTAGTGAATATTCCATATTCCACTTTCTTGAGTTCATGCTTCACTTGCTTCTTTTGGATAAAGTTACTCTTTTTATGTTCCCATCATTCCTTGTTTGGGGAATCTGACCACTTCAGGATTGGTGCACTTCTTGACCGTTTGTGGTGGAGGTCTGACGTGTCATCCACTTCCGTCCATTTTGAAACCTCCCGCTCAGCACCTCTTCAATATTTTATCTCCATGATATTCTTCTTCTCCAAACTTAGAGTATTTTATCTGCACATGTTGACTAACATTCAGCCTCTTGGAGAAGTGCCGGTTTATCGAGACCATAAAAGATGTCTCGACCACTTGATGTTTCAATCCCATGTATCGAGAGGTCTATCTCTCGAATATTCTTTACGTCTCGAACTCGATAGGTATATCGAGAGGTCCTTACCTCTCGAACTTGGCTTGTGTCTCGAGACTTAGTTGATGTCTCGTAGACCCTTATTCCTCCAGAGTTGTCTCGTGCCTGCTTCTGATCTATCTGTTTGCTTACAACACGAAAACTTCTAAGTTGTTCAAACAAGTTTACCTTAAGCTTAAATATTTCCCGAGTTGAGCTCAAATTACCCGGTTGTATTTTCGCTCTTAGTTTACTTATCGAACTTACATTGTTTTGCCTATGTATCGAGACTTGGGGATTCTTACTTAACAGTTGGTATCATCAAAACCTATTACATGATGTTCCTAACAATTTCCCCCTTTTTGATGATGCCAACACTTATACTTACTTATATGGCTGATTTGAAAAAGAAAAAGCATTGATTTTATTTTCAGCGCATATGGTAAGTTTGACAACTGATCTACTAAAGCAAGAATAACCAAACTCACGCAACACCCCAACAAAAGATATATATATTATCATAACAGGAGTGTTTTACAGGGCTTTAGCAGAAAAGAGAGAAGATAAAGAACAACATCAAATTCGAATGCATGTAGACATCGAGAGCTTACTGCTTATTCGCTTTCCTCTTCTCGTTTATGGCTGCTCGTGTCTTGTGGAGGTCTTCAAAGTTCACCTGCTCTAGATATTCGTTTGATATATCCAGGTGAAGGTAATTGACAAAGGCTTCACCTATGAAGTTGCCTTCAATCACCCCATCTCTCCACCATTCGATGCATTCCGGAAGAGTGAGACCGCTATGAAGAGCTAAGTCAGTTTTGGTAAGAAGACTTACTATGATTCCATGAAGATATTCGTTTGAGTCTTCTTTGGTCCCTGCCTTGTAGCTCTGTAGGAGTAGCTTGTCTCTCTTCTCTTTGGCTGTTTGTTGTTCTTGTTTCTTTCTTCTGATTTCCTTGTCTTCTTCTCTTCTTTCTCCTATTTCCAGTGAACGCTGGATCCTTAACATATCTGCTCTTTCAGCTTCCTCCATTTGTTTTCTTGTTGACTTTGGAACTTTTGGAGGAGGAGGAGGTCCAGCTGGTTCACTTGCCGCCCTCTTCTTGCTGGTTGAAGTCCCTCCCTGAGTCTTCTTTTCCCCCTTGTTGGCATCATAGCGGAGGGAAAGTAAGGAGGACAAACCGTCGAAGAGTGCATGGATTTGGGCAGGCATTTGGTGCGACAGGTCAGTGAGTATGGTTTGCATCACATCCTGTCGAAGTTCACTTGAGCGTTGGTGGGCTTGAAGTTCTGCTCGTAACTCGGCGAATTCAGTTCTCATCCTTTCAGTCTCTGCTCGAGCTACCGCAGCCTCATCCGCAGCCCTTTGTGCTGCATTCTCAGCCCACACTGCTTGTTCGAGAAGTTCTTCGTGATTGGCTTGGGAGTCACCGGAGCCAGTCACAGGTATTGCAGCGTTTCGAACAACAGCAAGTACATGCTCAAGTTGAGCCATCCTCTGAGATTGATCAGCCATGAATTGACGCACCTCGCCAATGAAAGCTCGTTCGGCCTGTTGATCAAAGTCAGAAGAAGAAGGAGAAGAAGATTGAGTGGTACCTCTAGTCGGAGGGGACTTGGGTGCTTCCAGATTTCCACCCATGACTTGCATTCGTGATTCCACCTCTCGACTGACTTCCTGAGGTTCAGCAGGGACACTGGGATCAGAGCTCGAAGGTAGCTCCATATCAGGTGCTTCCCGGTTTCCACCTGAGGGATGGATCACTTCTTGCTCTTCACCTCTCGAACCTGGAGCCTCAGCTTCAGCTGCTGGTAAGGTAGGATTGGCCAAGGTGGGAGTCTCTGCATCAGATGCTTCCCGGTTTCCATCTGATTGAGGTTCCCCCTCAACACTACCTCTCGAACCAGTGCTGGGAACGTGATCATCTACTGGAGGAGTTGATTCATCGGCAGGTGCTTCCCGGTTTCCACCTTCTTGAACCTCAACTCTCGAACCAGCAGGGTTCTCCTCATTCTGCTCTTGTTGCTCACTTGTTTGCACTTCAGTATGCTCTGGTGAATCTGGAATATCTATTATCTCAGGAGCAACTGGTGCACTCCACCTTTCCCTATTAACCATATCGATGGGAAAGCCTGGGAGTTGGAGCAACAAAATTTCACCCTCTCGAACTGTCTGAGCTTCATCTGTTGCATTCGAGGGTGTGGACTCAGGTGGTGGCAGTAGTAATACAGAGTTAGGTGCCACCTCATGTGCTTCAGAGGTCTCGGATTCACCTCTCGAAGCTACCTGGTCTTCTAGAGCAGATTCACTCACTTGGGACAAGGGGATTGCTGCAGTTGGAGTAGGAGTGTCAGCATCATCTCGAGCAACCCCAGAGGTCTCTCCTGGACCTCTCGTGTGTTCTACACTTTGTCCCAAGGATAGTGCTGTGGCAAGCCTGATATCCTCTCGAAATTGAGCATCTAGTTCAGGATCTTCTTCAGGCTCGGCTTCATCTTCTTGTGCATCAACAGCTATGCCCTTTCCTTTGTCAGATCGACCAAGATTACTCCTGATTACTTGCATCTCATGGGCACGGTTTTGAAGCTCGTCGGCTGGGATTTCAGTGAGATCTAACCAGTTTAGTGCAAATCGTTCCTCAGCCTCCATCTCTGCTGCTCTTGAGATCAATTGATCAAAGGGACCTGTTCTCCAGTTGATCCAACGAAGTACTCTGGAGAAGTCGTCCAAACTCGATACATTCTCAACACTTTGATTCAATCGAGATGTGATTTCAGCATTCAGCTCATCAGAGTCAGCAGGTAGGATTTCTGTTGCTGATGCACACTCCACAGCTTGTTCAGTTATCTCTCGAACAACCGAGAGATCATGTGTCAACCCATCATTCAGAAAAGCTTGCACTGGGTTCCTGACCACAGTGCCCTGACCATCAGCAGCCACCACACAGTCTAGATCTTCAGCTGCTGGAATATCTACCTCTCGAACCACCTGTCGTGGTTCCTCAACAATACCCTGTACTGGATCACTGATCCCAGTACCTTCAACTTCTCGAGCCTCCTCTTGGGTGACAGCAGCAGTCTTGGTCCTTTTGGCCTTCCTTTTCAATTCAACCCTCCTGACTAGGGCGTCCAAAAGCTCGTCATCAGACCGCTTCTCCTTAGCTGGGGCTTTCCTCTTGCCCCTTCCCTTAGGCTTTGAGGGTGAAGATGCATCCTTAGCACCTTTTGCCTTAGCTTGAGGTTTCGTTCTACCCATATAGGTATTCCGATGAACCTCTCGCCCTTCCCTCAGTTCGAAGCCCTTCAGTCTCAATAGAAATTGAACAACAAAGCCAAAACCAACCTTTTTGTAGATTGTCAGGTCGGAGTTGGAAACTGAGCTCTGCACTTGGTGTTTGAGGCAGTCGAAGATGATGTGAGCCCAGTCCAACTTGTTGTTGTTCCAGATGGCGTGGAGGATTTTCAGAGTGTCCAGATTGACTTCGTCTGTTCCGGACACCTTGCCGAGGATGAATTTTATGATGAGCTCGGCGGCTAGGGCAAACCTCTCCTTCAAATGAAATCTGCGGAGGGCAGAGGATGCTCTGGGTGGTGCAGTCTCCAATCGGATTTTGTCCCAAAACTCCTGCTTATCCATGTTGTAGTCCGATAGGTGCTTGACTGCCTCCTCCGACGTAGCAAAGTCGAATGCTGCTCGTAAATCACCCACAGAGATTGTTATGTCTATTTCGTTGAAGCGGCTTTCAATCTTGCCCTTCGTGACCTTGGCATGAGCGAACCATTCTGTGTAGTCGAGGTCATGAATGGTTCGGTAGTCATGCGTCATGTACCGCATTAGTCCTGCCTTCTCAAATTTCTTCAAGACTCTCTCCGCCATTGTTGGATTTGGCGAGTGGGTGATGAAGCCATCTTTGTCAAGGATGCTTCCCGCCTTGACTTGTTTAATCTGAGAGCGTATGTGGTCTAGCTCTCTCTGGTATGCACTGGAGGATGAAGATGAAGATGAAGAAGATGATGATTCAGACGCCATTGAAGAAAGTTTGTGTGTTTTGGAGGGAATGTGTACAGCGTCTAAGGATTTGGGGATTTTGGGTATATGGTTTTGAGTTTGAATCCGGGTAAAGAAGAAGGATTTTGCTTTTATATTAGGCGGATTCGGGTTGAATATATGGGTAGGGTTGAGAGTTTGATCCGTGGAAGGATCCCGGTTGATTTAAAAGATGTGAGAAGTCAGAAATACCCCTGATAACGGTCAGCTTATAAGGTATTTTGGTAAGGGTATTTCGGTAAAGTATAGAACGGTTTAAGCTTTGAGACAGTGGAGTATTGATATTTTAAAATAAGCATGCTCCCACTAATCAAGATAATGCCCTTAAGTGCGAAAAACCGTCAGTAACCGATGACCACGTGGCTAGCATTTATGTCCAAAGATAGCCGTTCCACCTCATATATCCGTTGAGCTTATCAAATTCACCTTTCGAAGGTGAATGATCTTCCTCATGAGTTTAAGGATCTTCCCCCTGAGTGATTGATCCCTAAACCTCCTTATTCTTCCGTCTTGATCTGGTTAAGGATCTTCCCCCTGAGTGATTGATCCCTAACCCTCCTTATTCCTCCATCTTGATCTGGTTAGGGATCTTCCCTTTGATCCCTAACCCTCCTTATTCCTCCTTTCAGAGATATCAGTTTGTTATCTTTCGAAGTGACCTCTCGAACTACCCTTCTTCGAGACATAATGTATGTAGACAAACTGATCGGGTGACCTCTCGAACTACCTTTCGAACACAGATTGCGAGAGAAACAAGTTTGATTCATTTAAAAGATATCACTTGGAACATATCCTTAAGTTCATTTAGTGATTTCCAGATACATTACATATGAATCAATATCCTATTAAATTCCCTAGAAACTTTTGTTTGGCCTTGGTCAGCCTAATAGGAATCTATCGTTAAGGCGGGAACTAGCCATCTAAAGTCCTATTTGTCTAATAACAGAACTGGGGGTGGCTATTCCCTTTTCTTGTTCTTCTCTCCGGAGCTGCTTACTATAGTTGGGAGTGACCATCTTCATCGCTAATCCTCTTAATGTCTTTGGATTAGGTATGATCATCCCTTTGGCTGCTGCAGACCTCAGAAAGTCCCATCTGGTCTTCCTCTCCGTTTCCCTTGGTTCTCCATTTGGTTGAGGAAGGCCCTTTTCCAGAATGTGCAGCAGTAGGAGTCCCTCTTGTGCAGGACTCTTCTCCCGATTCCAGTATCCCATCGTTGTGGATCTCCTCGTATTTGGGGATCCATTCACCTTGGATGGGAATAGGATTCTTGCTTGGATTATCAGGAAGCTCCGTAATCTGTTCACCCTTCGTTGATTCTGGATAGTTTTCTCCTTGAAAATCTTTGGACTTGACTGCCGGTTTCTTTCCTCTATAAAAGAATGGAACATCATCTTTTCCTTTCTTTTTCTCCATGGGAAGTTGATGGTATGAACTTCTGAAAGAAACCCTCTTATTTATAGCCCAATAGGGTTACCACTGTTGAGTCACGGGATGCAATATGAATGACCATTCAATGCTTGTGTAACTCCAAAGCTGCCATAAAGTTGATGAAACCGCCCCTCACATGCGAAACAGTTCATGGCACTAAATACAAGAAGATAAGATTTGACCATTCAACCCAACTCTATCATTCCCAATTCTAACCTTAGTTGAGAGAATCTATTTTCACATAACGCTTTTGTGAAAATATCTGCTAGTTGCTCCTCCGTTGCAACATATTCCAAAGTGATGTCCTTTTTCTCAACGTGGTCTCGGATGAAGTGATACTTAATATCAATATGCTTTGTTCTGGAGTGTAACACTGGGTTGTGGGTGATGGCAATAGCACTTGTATTGTCACACATAATTTTAACCTCCTTACACTCAACACCATAATCCATTAGCTGTTGCTTCATCCATAAGATCTGAGCACAACAACTTCCAGCTGCTACATATTCTGCCTCAGCAGTGCTTGTAGCTATCGAATGTTGTTTCTTGCTAAACCATGAGACAAGTCTTCCACCTAGAAACTGACATGTCCCTGATGTGCTCTTTCGATCTATCTTACAACCGGCAAAGTCCGCATCTGAATAACCCATAAGTTCGAAAGATCCACCTTTCGAATACCAGAGCCCAACACTCTGCGTACCCTTTAGATATCTAAGAATCTTTTTGGATGCATTTAGGTGACTTTCCTTAGGACTTGCCTGAAATCTAGCACATACACCTACTGCAAAGGATATGTCTGGTCTACTTGCAGTTAAATAAAGAAGAGATCCGATGATACCTCGATAAGTGGTTTGATCGACCTCTCGACCTTCGCTGTCGACATCGATACGTAGAGAGGTTCCCATAGGTACTTTGACTGAGGATTTCCCTTCTATGTTGTATTTCCTGAGCAGATCCTTGGTGTATTTCTCCTGGTTGATGAAGATACCTTCCTTAAGCTGTCTCACTTGTAGTCCAAGGAAGTAGTTGAGCTCTCCCTTCATGCTCATCTCGAACTTTCCTTTCATCAAACTGGAGAACTTCTCGCACAAGTCTGGATTGGTGCTACCAAAAATGATATCGTCCACATAGATTTGCACCAATAAGATGTGATCCCCATCCTTAATCCTAAACAATGTTTTGTCCACTAGGCCTTTGGTGAACCCACACTGAAGTAGAAAAGAGGATAAGGTATCGTACCAAGCTCTTGGAGCTTGTTTTAAGCCGTAAAGTGCCTTCTTTAATTTGTATACTTTGTCAGCTCCCACGTCCTTCAAGAAACCCGGAGGTTGTTCAACGTACACCTCTTCTTCGAGAAGTCCGTTCAGAAAAGCGCTCTTGACATCCATTTGATATACCTTAAAGTCTTTGAAGGCGGCATATGCGAGAAAGATGCGTATGGCTTCGAGACGTGCCACTGGAGCGAAGGTTTCATCAAAATCTATTCCTTCCTCCTGACAGTAGCCTTTGGCAACAAGTCTGGCCTTGTTCCTAAC
>NC_044920.1:23634717-23661110 GCF_003576645.1 Ipomoea triloba
AAGTTCAGATGACTAAGCTTACTATGCCAATCCCAGCATAAATCTTCCTTGCTCCTTGCTAGCATACATAGGGATGGTTTTGCAGTCCTCCAATCCACTATGTACATGTTTCCTTTCCTTGCTGCTTCCAAGACGACTTCGAGAGATTCCTCGTTCATAATCTGACATTTGCTTTTGGTGAAGACAACTTTGTGGCCCTTGTCACAGAACTGGCTTGTACTAAGGAGATTGAACTTGAGCCCCTCAACGTAGGACACTCCTTTAATAACCAGCTCATTCTTTTGGATTTCACCAACAGCTCTTGTGCGCCCCTTCTTCTCGTTGTCGCCAAATGTCACCAAGGGACCTTCGATAGGTTGGATGTTCTCAAGCAGTGTTAGATTTCCAGTCATATGTCTCGAACATCCACTGTCAATGAACCACACGTCCCTGGTGTCCTGCAAGGAAATCAAGCAAGTTTAGGTACCCAAACTTTGGGTCCTGGTGGGTTAGTGAGTTTAGGCATCCATTTATACCCTGTGCCCATTATTCCAGGCCTAGGTGCAATGTAGCCATTGTACGTTTGATAATTATAAGGAATGCTAGCAAAGGTTTTAGGCCTCTTTGGTGCATAAATCAACTTAGGTAGAGACTTTTCGACCGGCTTATGCACCATGCCTTTCATACGCTGTTTGGTCATGTGAAATTGCTGAAAGTGAGGTTTCTTCCAGAACTTGTGATTTGATGACCAATTCTCACTAGATGGATAGAGTCTTCCTTTCTCCATCCGTGAGTTCCTAACTATGTGGATCTCAGACCTTCCATATTTGCCTTGAGGCGCATTATATGGAATGTAGCTCTTTTTGTACTTGGAATGGCCTTGCGAGAGATAGCAAGGTGATCTCTCGATATTGTTTACCCGGCCATTCTTCGTAGCTTTCCTATACTTTCCATTGCTGGTGTATAGGGACGGTTTATGAATAGCTACTCTGGTCTTTTCTGTTGGTCCTTTATGACCTTTATTTGGTTTGGGTTGAGATCCTCCATTTCTTGAAGTTCCCAAACCATTGGTCTGTTTATCTCTCGAGAGATGGTCTTGATGGAACCCTAGACCGGTTCTATCACTTGTAGGTCTGTGATCAACCACCATTTTCTCCATAGCTTTGGAGGAATTAGTGTATGATGCTATGACCTTTCGAAGATTAAGCTCTCTCGTCTCTCGAGCTTTGCACTCTTCAGATAGTAGGATTACTTTGGCTTCTAACTCACTTACTTTGAGAGTCAGCTCCAAATTCTCTTTCGAGACGTTCTTAAGCATATCTCTTTCAGCAGTTAGCTTGCTGTTTTCATCCATCACTCTAGCATGAGTGCTATTGGCGATGTTAAGGTTCCTTCTGAGCGATTCCAACATCTCGAAGGGGTCCTCATCGCTTTTAAATGAAGAACAACGAGAGGTAGAAGTAGAGCAGCGAGATGTAGGAGTAGAGGTTACCTCGTTGTCAATGGCCATTAGGCATTGATTCTCCTCTTCCTTGGTGTATAAGCAGATGAGCCCCCTCTCATCCTCTGAGCTGCTGCTGCTTTCGCTGGAGCTCGACGTCTCGGACTCCTCGATTGTCTTCTCGAATTCTTCAGCAACAAGCGCCTTCCTGCGCTGATACGTCTTTGATGATCCTTTGAAGCCATCTTGTGTTGACTTCTCCCTGGATTCCTCTATTCTCTTGGAATCCTTGCCTTCTTGGCCCTGATGCTTGCTTACTAGTGGGTAAGGGCATTCGGCCTTGAAATGTCCCGGTCTTCTACAGTTGTAGCATAGACCCTGATTTTCCTCCTCCGTCCTTCTGGATGGATATCTCTCATTTTTCCTTCTTGAGGAGGAAGGTGAACTTTTGTTGCTCTCCTGATTCATCTTCATGTATTTCCTGAACTTTCTCACAAAGAGAGCAAACTGTTCGTCAGACATAACATTCATAGGGTTAGAGTCTGACCTTGAAGATGTGGATGGTTGCTCAGCAACAAGTGCTACGTTTCGTCGATCCACAATGTCCTCATCTCTTGGGAACATCTCGAACTCGAAGGCTTTGAGATCCCGGAAGAGTTTGTCTGTTGTGGTTTCCTTCAGATCTCGGTGATCTCTCATCGTGATCACCTTTACTTCCCACTCCTTAGTGAGGCCACGTAAGATCTTCAGGTTCAGCTCCTTTTGTGGGATTTCCTTTTCAAGGTCACTGATCTCGGTTGTGAGCTTCATGAACCGAGACTCCATGCTGTCGATGCTCTCTCCTGGCTTCATCTTGAAGTCTTCGAACTTCTTCATGGCCACGGTGAGCTTGTTTTCCTTTTCCTGTTCGTCACCTTCACCAATTAACATCAAAGTATCCCATACCTCTTTTGCCGTTTTGCACTTCCTCACTTTTGGGAAGATGGTTTCGTCTATAGCTCTGAAGAGAATATCCTTGGCAATATTGTCCAGGTTGTTTCTCTTCCTATCATCACTGGTCCATTCTTCCCTAGGTTTTGGGATGTACTTTGGTGTTTCTTGGGTTTGAACTGCAGCAGTATTAACCATTAGGATCTTGACTGGTCCAGAAGTTATAACCTCGGCCATCTCATCATGGAGGGCTGATAGATACGCAAGCATGCGTGTTTTCCAGTCATCGAACCTGCTAAGATCAAAGAGAAGATGTCTCGACAACATGCTGTCCATATTGAAAACTTATCTCGTGCTTTGAAAATATTTAAGAAGATTTTTCAAAGAAGGATCTCTAGGCAATATAAACAAAGGTTTATATCGATCAGAGAACTTGCTCTGATACCAATTGTTGGTCCCAAGGGGATGGGGTACAAGTCTAGAGGGGGGGGGTGAATAGACTTGTATAAGATTTTGCAAATCTTTTCAACCTCTCGTGTGTATTGAACTTAGGATGTTTAAGTTCGATACCTCACGAGGTGAAGACAAAGTTTTATGCGCAGCGGAAATGTTATCCCCTTTTAGTTAGCACGAGTTTGGGTTAGTTCGAGAGGTATGATTATATGCAGTGCAATCGAGAAGTTAGCGAGAGATAAAAACAGAAAGTAAGTGCAAGAGAGATTTTTAAGTGGTTCGGCCAACCCGCCTACTTCCACTCTTCTTCCAGAAACTCCCTGGAAGGATTGCACTAAAAACTTCCCTTTCTAGTACAATAACGAGCGCTTGAGCTTTGATCACCAAGCCCGCCTCAAGCCTCAGGTTTTTCGCCCCGCTTCCAGTTACTCCACCTCTCGAGCACTTGACCTTTGATCACCAAGCCCGCGTCAAGCCTCAGGTTTCTTTCGCTCGGACAGCTGCCAGGATACTCCACCTCCCTTGCTTAATCCAAAGCAAGACGTTGTTGATAGTCACAGTTGAATATAACAATCTCCAATCTGACCACAAGCTATCGTTGAATCAACTTGGATGTAGAGCAGCTTTGGTCACCTTCTGGATGTATAACAGTTTAGCTTTGTAACTCTCTTCGAACACTAAGATGTGTTCTCTCGCTGTATTGAATATCAGGATGATATTCCAAGTTAAGCACTTTGCACTGGAACGTTTTTATCAGACACCTCTTGTTAACCTCTTGACCTCTTTCCCAACTCCACTTAGTCTTCTGTGTCTTTACGTCCTTATATATGAGAGTAGAAGAATAGTTCCGTTGGAGGGAAAACTATTCCGTTTGAAATTGGTCTCCCACGCCGAACATGAGTCTTTGCACAATTTCAGCATTTTTCATGGAGTAGTGGTCTTGTAACTTGAGCCTTTTGTTTTGTAGTGAATATTCCATATTCCACTTTCTTGAGTTCATGCTTCACTTGCTTCTTTTGGATAAAGTTACTCTTTTTATGTTCCCATCATTCCTTGTTTGGGGAATCTGACCACTTCAGGATTGGTGCACTTCTTGACCGTTTGTGGTGGAGGTCTGACGTGTCATCCACTTCCGTCCATTTTGAAACCTCCCGCTCAGCACCTCTTCAATATTTTATCTCCATGATATTCTTCTTCTCCAAACTTAGAATATTTTATCTGCACATGTTGACTAACATTCAGCCTCTTGGAGAAGTGCCGGTTTATCGAGACCATAAAAGATATCTCGATCACTTGATGTTTCAATCCCATGTATCGAGAGGTCTATCTCTCGAATATTCTTTACGTCTCGAACTCGATAGGTATATCGAGAGGTCCTTACCTCTCGAACTTGGCTTGTGTCTCGAGACTTAGTTGATGTCTCGTAGACCCTTATTCCTCCAGAGTTGTCTCGTGCCTGCTTCTGATCTATCTGTTTGCTTACAACACGAAAACTTCTAAGTTGTTCAAACAAGTTTACCTTAAGCTTAAATATTTCCCGAGTTGAGCTCAAATTACCCGGTTGTATTTTCGCTCTTAGTTTACTTATCGAACTTACATTGTTTAGCCTATGTATCGAGACTTGGGGATTCTTACTTAACAGTTGGTATCATCAAAACCTATTACATGATGTTCCTAACAGGAAAGTCATCCCATTTGCCGCTACTTGACCTCAGGCCATTTCGCACCATCGGTCTCCCTTTAGATCCTTATAAGTTTGTCGCCGACCCCTTTCCAATGAGGAGTCGTAAGACCAAGCGTCGACTCACCTTTTTTGGGTTACCAATTGAACCTTAAACTCGTATAACTTCATTGTCAGTTCTTTTTTTCAAGGAAGCGTCGTAAGACTGACCAACTCCTTTTTCAAGATACCGGTTGAATCTTAAACCCCTATAACTTTGTTATCGACTCCTTTATTAAGGAGGCACAGTAAGACTGAGCTCCAGCACCTTTTTCAGGCTACCTGTCAAACCTCAAACCCTTATAACTTTGTTGTCGACTCCTTTTTCATGAAAGCACTATAAGACTGAGAGCTGACTTTTGATGGGGTGCGGTAAGACTGACCACCAACTCCTTTTTCCTAGAGACGCGGTAAGATGAGCGCAGACTCCTTTTTCGATGAGATGCGGTAAGACTGAGCATTGACTCCTTTTTGCATGAATGCACGGTAAAATTGAGTGTTTATTGCTTTTTCAGGCTACTAGTCAAACCTTAAACCCTTATAACTTCGTTGCCAACTCCTTTTTCCAGGAGACGTGGTAAGACTAAGTGCCAATTCATTTTTTTACTATTCACTATGTTCAATTTAATAACTAATAAGCAACTCCAAGTGCGAGCATTTATTAGTTTGAGTTGGTTAACTATAAACAACTTAGACTGGTTTAGCTCATTATACTATTTTTTCGGTTATAGTCACAAGGCAAGATTTATCATGTGCATGCCCTAGAGTAGTGACTGCGTGTTTCCATTCATCATAAAAAAAGAATATCATTATTTTTTTTTTGGGAAAAGGTACAAATAGGCCATCGAACTATTTGGGGATAGCAATTAAGCCATCGAACTCGAATAAGCTCCAAATTCATCCATGAACCTGTAAAAAAAGAGCAATTAGCATTTTTAATAGGTTACCAACAGGTTTTTGCTGATTCGGATGCCACGTGAATTTTTATTTTTATTATTATTATTTTCCTATTAAGCATTTGACCAAAAAAAAAAATTAAGAATTACTTCTTTATTTTACGTTTTTTCTCAAATCCTTAGTTTTTTTTTTTTTTGGTCAAATGCTTAGTAAGAAAATAATAATAATAATAATAATATTAAAAAAAAATCTATGTAGCATCGCAATCCGCAAAAACTTGTTGGTAACCTATTCAAAAAAGGCTAATTGCTCCCTTTTTTTTTTTTTTTTACAGATTCATGGATGAATTTAGAGCTTATTTGAGTTCGATGGCTTAATTGTTATCCCAAAACGTTCGATGACCTATTTATACTTTTTTTTTTTTTTTTTGATAACGAGCGAACTCGTAATCACTACTCAAAAGTATACATTAAACAAAAACTCATGTACAATAGCCTACAATTCATAACATTACTCTTTGTGAATGCGGAAAAGCCGGAAATGAGTTTGGGGCCGAGGTTGATTTGAAACTTTGAGAAAAGTCTTCTAACCACAGCATTGAGCATAAGAGAATATTTATTACACCAAATCATGGTCCTTTACGAAGAGTTTGGACCATAGGAGTCATATTCTTAATTTCATATTTGTCTTACCAAATCAAATTTGGTCAAGCAATTAGACTCGTCGTCTAAACCGGGCACCTTTCAACTTCTCATTTTCTCAATACAATATTCCAAGAAACTTCACTCCTCCTTCCTCTTTCTTTTCCTTAAAAAACAGTCATGAAAAACACAACATAAAATATAAACACTAACAGACAAAACAGGCAGGCAGCCTGCACCACGATTCAGAAACTTCCCATGTTTCTTCCTCAGATCAGTTTCTTCCCACCCTTCAACCACTTTCCTCATCTTACCAGTCAAACCCCATCTTAATCTCCTGCATATATAAACCCCCCCATCCCCCTTGATCAAATCAACAAAAAACCCAGTCTTATTAGCCCTCTAATAATCTGCAATTCTGCATGCCAACACCCCAGAACTTCATAACCCTCGAGTTTAATTAGCTTCATCTTCTCTCCCAACCCACAGAGAAACTAAATTAAAGCTTCAATTCACTAATCCGCCATGTCTTCCAGCTACCTAAACCGGGCCACCATAAAAAAGCTATCTTTAACTTCTCTGTCTACAGTTCCAGTCACTCTCCCAATCCATGGCCTGGTCATGATCATCCTGCTCTACATAGTCTTCGAGTGGGCGAGAAAAGCTTTCACCTTTTTACTAGCCGCCATGGAATCGAACCAGGAGACCCAGAACAAAATTCAAGATTTTGAGCCGTCTGCAAGGAGAATTATCGATGATGGCAGCGTGAGCAGAGAAGAAGTGGAGATGGTTTTCGGCAGGCTGGGGATTTTTTGCCACTCCGGAGCTGCAAAGCTTCAGGAGCGGTTCGACTCGGAGGACCTGTCGGGGCTGTTCGGAGAGGACGAGGAACTTGTCGCCGTGGATGATGAGGTCAAAGGTGCTTTTGATGTTTTTGATGAGAACGGAGATGGGTTTATTGATGAGAGGGAGCTGCAGAGAGTTCTGTGCCTTCTGGGAATGAAGGAAGGGTCGGAGGTGCAGAGGTGCAGAGATATGATCAGAGTGTTCGATGAAAATGGCGATGGGAAGATTGATTTCCATGAATTCTCTAAGCTTATTTGAACTCAATTCACTAACAGATAGATAGTCATTGTCATCTATCAGCTGTAAAAACAATTTAAAGAAAGCAATCACTAACTGTTATCAATGGTTTTCATTAATCCCTAAATCTTTATTAATTCCATTGCTTTCTTAATTCTATGCAACTTTAATTTATTTTTGTGTGGAGTTGCGGTATATATATAGTTTCTGATGCTGTTGTTTGAATAACAAATATACACCCTCGGGTGATAGCAGTAAGTTTTTTGTCACTTTAAGAGATTATTAGTTAAATTCATCATGGCCAAAATTTGTGGTCAGAAACTTAGAATATATAGAATGCACAAAATATCATCAAAACAGAACTCATACGGCCTAAATCCACTCCCCAGAGAGGAAAGGATTTGGAGGAGGATATGTATGGGACTTCTTGTAGGATGCTTTGCTGCATACACTTCAACCCCACAAGTACAATGATTGGTCTTTGTCAATGCTTTTTACGTACTCCATGCAACAACTCTTGGGATTTAATCTTATGAATCAAATTTATTTTGTGCAGGTGATATATACTTTAGAGATTCTAAAGTAAATCTTCACGCGCGGGATTCAGGATTATGTTACAATTTAGGTTTTAGGGTTAAAATGAAATGCGATGAATATTGTAGAGTTTTTGTGCATTTGAGATTACCTGAGAATATGAATATGGGTATATGGATAAATTGAAAAAGCATTTTTAGTATAAAAAAGAAAGTATTTATATACGGAGAATGAATCTAGTAGTTATGAGTGAGCTAATATTGCTTAGCCACTTGGATATGCCAATTATTAGATGCATGGTATGATCTTTGAGTGAAAGCCCAAGAAAATCGTAATAGACTATTCTGGAACAGGTGATAACAACTTAAGCAAATTTGTCTTCTGGTGAACTTAACTAGGTGCTTAATTGATCACTTGCAATAGGTTGAACCTAACAACCAACGTGCTACAATAACTAATGATTTGTAGACCTTGAATGAGCAAAGCAAGCCTGAATGACTTGCATGGTTCTATCAAATGGTATAAAATTCTTCCACAAATATGCTCTTTATACTCATGGGCATGTAATATACGAAACAGTTGAAAGTCCAAACAAATTCACGTTCTAAATAGCTCAATCTAATCTGAAAAGCCCAAAAAGAGTGCGCCAAGACTGCTTGAAAAGCCCAAATAATGGGTGAATTGGACAAATTATTCGGTGGACTCGAATCCAAAATATACAATTTACCTACAAAATATTCACAATTTATATATTGAATGTTCACAGTTTAAATTGTAAACATTCAGTATGTAATTGGATACATGTCAACCTTGTAAGGTGAATCCGGGTCCATGGTATAACTGAAAAATTATACTATAGACAATGGTCCATGTAACAACGTAGACTATAAAGCAAAACAACGTCGTATCATTTTAGTTATACTTCAGTTTCATTTGATATAGCTTTGTTTTTTAGTTTCATTTTCTACTCACAATAGTTTCATTATAACAACACTAATGTATCATTTTAATTCTACTACAATTTCATTTACCATGTACGTTATTAAATTAGCTACGTTGTTTAGTTTCATTTTCCAACCTACTAATTTAATTGTAGTAACGTTGAAATATAATTTTAATTACACATCATGTTCACTTGATAACATATGTTATTGTATGAACTTTATTTTTTAATTTCACTTTCCACACACACTAGTTTCAGTATAAGTTATATTGTTATAACAACAATAAAGTATCATTTCAATTCTGGTTCAGTTTCATTTAACAATATACGCTATTGCATGAACTATATTTTTTAGTTTCATTTTAGCAACACTAAAATGTCATTTTAATTCTACTACTATTTTATTTGACAAGCGTTGTGGACCATAGTTCAGATAGCACTGTATGGACCATGATCCACTATATAACAACTGTTGGAAGAGGTTGTGATGACAAGATAGATGTAATCATGTGAACCTTAACGATTTTTACAGTAGTTTTTAGTAGTAAAAATGGTTGTTGGCAGTTGGCAGTTAGCAGCAACCACCTCAGACAAGAACTGTAAAACACCACATCGTACAGAGATTAATTTCGTCGAAATTATAGTCGGAAGAAGCCTGCCGACAGTTGATGAAGCCAAAATCCACTCCTATAGAGGAAAGGATTTGGAGGATATCTAATATGGCCTATGGGATTTCTTGAAGGATGCTTTGCTGCATACACTTCAACCCCACAAGTACAATGATTGGTCTTTGTCAATGCTTTTTACTCTTGTGATTTAACATTATGAATCAATTTTACTTTCTGCAGCTGATATCTACTTTGGACATCCTTACATAAACTTTTGCGTGATCCGAGTTAAGTTATAATTTGGGTCTTAGGGTTAAAGTGAAATTAGAATGAAGATTGTAGAGTTTTTTGAGGTGACCCAAAAATATGAATATATGTATATGGATGAATTACATACCATTAAAAAGCATTTTTAAGTCCAAAAAGAAAGTATTTATATATGAAAAACCAATCTAAGCAGTTAAGGGTGATCTAATATTGCTTAGACACTTTGATATGCCAATATTAAATGCATAGTTATGGACTTTATATCTTCCGACCTATTGGGTCAAGTCCAATAAAACACAACAACCAACATGTTGCAATGACCAAATGATTTGCATGCCGACCTTGAATAAGCATAACAAATCTGAATGACTTAATACCTTCCAACCTATTAGGTCAGGTCGGAATAACTCCAAACCTTAATGACTTAATACCTTCCAACTTATTAGGTCAGGTCGGGATAACTATAAACCTGAATGACTTAATATCACTTCTCGTATTCAATCCTCTTTACTTGTCAACAGTCTCCCACATTAGCGGAAATCAAGAATAATATCACTCCTGCTTAGCTTATTAGTACACAACTAATCTAGCTTGTTCAATTGATCAATCTGTTGATGAAGCTCTGTCAACATTCTTAAATTAAACTAACTGATCTGAGATTTGTTGCTGCTAAGGATGCTCAACAGGGCAACAGAATTTTCATATTGGAACACTAATACCAGAAAACAATACAGTTGCAGAAACATTATTATATTATCTGGGGTTATAAGAATGACAATAAAGTCTGAACAAGCTTGAAGGTTTCATTCATCTTACCTTCATATAACATACAATTAACTGTCTCCACACTCAGCATTAGCTGTTTAACCTTAATGCTATACTAATTACAAACGACGACGAAGAAGACGAGGAAAAAAAAATTAATGTTGTTCCACAGGGTAGGTATGCAGATACATTTTGTCTGCATAATAATAATAATCACATAAATAATGCAGTACTAAGCTAGTCATGGGGTAGCACAATCTTGATATAACTAACTACCACTTCAACTCTGCTTCAATTCTTGTTGATTGAATGGCCAATTTTCATGGCCAAAAGGGCTTTCGATCAAAACCAATCCCTTTTAGAAAAAAAAGTGAGAGAGGGCGGCCGGAAACTTGATCAACATTTTCCCATCCCCATGACTTTAATTGCATTTCAAACTTGTAAAAATGGTGTAGGCTTTAGTTATGTATAGGTTTGGAGATTATATATATGGCGGGAAAAAAATATGGGGGTGTTTGATGAATTCCGGCCTAGCGGAACTGGGCGCCGGAGTAGGTCTGGCCGAAGGACCAGCCGGGGGGAGCGGCGTTGTAGGAGACGACGCTGCGGCCGTCGCCGGTGACCACCCGGAATGAGAGGCTTTGGCCGTTGAGGTTGGCGTTGCTCTGCCAGTTTTGGCCCCAGTTTCTGGACATCATTTGCCAGCCGGTTCTTGATCCTTTGATGTACACGGCGTGTACGTCGCCGGAGCCGCCCACGTTGGTTACTAGTACTAGGTTGAAGAAAGCATGGCCGTTAATGGTGAACCTGATTCCTCCACTCCTCCTGCAAGGCACCCTGCATAACACAAATTCAAATTCATCACTTAGTTCCTCTGAAGAATAGATTACGAGCAAAGACACAAAATTGACTTGTCACAGTAACAAGACACAAAATCGAACCATAAGAGTAACACCGGCCACTTTTTGTGGGCACTAAATACTGAATTTCTCACCTCATAAGTGGTTGGTCTTCCTATCTAATGGGCGACTGAGTCACCATATTTATTATCTTGCCTAGTCAAGATATATTTACTACATATTTTTAACTTGAAAAGAAATGAAATTAAAGAATTCAAGTAAATGGCTGATGGTAAATTATGGACAAAGACACAAGATTAAATCCTAAAAGTAACATGACACAAAATCGAGTCACGATAGTGTCGTGTGGGAGTAACACTAGTGGCCCTATGTGACCTTAATAGACACCTGGTCCTCTTATATAATGAGTTATTGAGTCTTGTTTGGTCGGGAATACATTTAATACATATTTCTAACTTGAAAAATAAGAGAAATGAAACAAATGGTGGGGTGTGTTTGAGCCTCAGTAGAGGTAATATTGGTTCTTTGTGCTTCATTTGGTTGAGAAAGTAGCTAGGAACATATATTACATTATTACAATAATAGAGTAAATAGTACTAAAAATAAAAATAAAAAACTGTTTATTTACCGTCGGTAAGCAACGGGAACAACTCCGGCTCTGTACTGGGCAATTCTCAAGAAAACAGGCTGCGAGAGATCAAAGTGGGGGTTGGGGGGCTCGCACCAGCCTCCGGGCGGGCAGAAATTGGTGGCGGTGACGGTGATTACGCCGCGGAGGCAGGACCGGTCGTTCACACACCTTATCTGGAAACAGGACCCGCAGCTGAGCCCATTGTTGAACAGAGCGGTGCTAAGTGCGGCCGTGTTGGTGCCATAGCCTGAGCTATACAGGTTCCCATACCCGCAGGCTCCGCCTGAAAATCAAGAACCGTCAAAACTCCCATTAATCTTTAAGAAACAGAGAAATGCGGCAAAGTTTTAGTGAAACAGCGCATACCCATTGTTCCAGAAGCATCTCCGCCGCCGTAGAAGGTGGCGCGAGCGCTGCTCCAGCCCCAGTAGCCATGCACCGGGGACAACGTGGCAAGAACTCCGACCAGAAGAAGCTCAAGAACCGCCATTGTTATTGCTTTCAGTTGAATTGGTAGAGGAATGAATACTGGGGAGATGTGAAGAGAAAAGTTGTGCATTTATTGAGAATAAATAGAGGGATTCAAGTGTTGAGCTGTGACCCCTGCCTTTCTGGTTTCCACTGGGGACCATCCCATCCATCCAGCTGATAAAATTACCAGTTTTCTGGGTGGTTTAAACCAGCTTCAATTGTTTGAAAAATTGAAATGAAAACCGCGTACGTTGTTTTCTGCTAAGTCTTTCAAACCAACGTGGGGTGGGGTCAGCCCCTACTTGCAGAAAATTTTCCTCCTAAAATAGCCAAGAAAGATGATCCTCACCACTCATTCAGGGTAGAAAACATCTGCCAATCATCAGTAAAATCATCACCCTACTTGAAACTTAACCTTTTAGTTCGGGTCACACCTACTTTTATCCGGAAAGGCCTCGCCTAGAGCTCTTTAACTATAAAAGTGTCATACTTTTATCCGAAGAGAACTCACCCAAAACTCTTTAACTATAAGTCGGATATTTAGACTTTTATCTGCAAAAGATTTTAACAATGATATGATTAATGCCACATTACAAATCCGGGAAAGAGTTATTGGTAGTCGAAGATCAGAGATGATCAAAGTAAGACCATTTTAGAGGCAATTTTAGTCAAATTGGTTAAATCGTTGTTGATGTGGCAACTATAAGGTTACAAATTTGACTCTCAAGGTGGACGCTTTATTGTTTGGTTTTTTTGAACTTAGGCTGATTTATCTTCTTGTGATCATTTGTGAGCTAATTTAACTGGTAAACTTGTTTGAGTAGTAGCTGCGAGTTTCTCTGGTCACTAGACAGAAAAAGGTAAGGCCATTCACACATTCTTGAAAATTAGGAACAAAATCCTATCATGGGAGAATCTTATGCCAAGAATAACATTGCCATCAAACCCATCCTGAGGAGGATAGAATCAAAAAATGGAATTAATTATGTTTGGTCGGGTCTGTAAAAGTATAATTGAATGAGTTTCATTCACTTAGATTCTTCACAAAGCAGAACAACTAACAACACATGCAGAGAGACCACAGAATAGAAGCAACAGATGTTGACCCTTGCCACTTTTTGTCATTCTTTCTTATTCCTCCATGCATGGTGAAAAAAGGGCTGTTAATAACTTTTTCTTCTCAGACCACAGTTTTAAATGTTAGCTGCACTTTAACCCAGAAAGGGATTGCACAGAACTGGAGGGCTGAGGAAGCCAACACATCTAATGGAATAGGCCCCTTTACAATTACAGTTCAGTACAGATTTCATTTAATTTTCACTAATTATTCACAGAAAATTACACTTCCATGAGGGTGTAACATGGCATATGTATATTGTGGGGGCTTTTGGTTTGAAAGAATTGACAGGCTTGAGAAAAACATGGTGCCTTCAATTCTTAATTAGCTGTGTCATACTGTCATTCCTGGTTACAGTTTTTTTTTTTTTTAAACCGCAAAAGATAATACTAATTCAGCTGATTCCCGGTTACTGATGACTGACACGTTTATTATCTTCTTGGGTGTTGAATGCTTATGCATTGGGGGATAGTGTGAAAGTGATGTGCTGATTTTAAAGAGATGGTTAGAACTTAAAAAAGTTGGTTGGCACCAAATTAAAATGGTAGGGTTATGATCTGTGAAGCCGTGATTAGTGGAAGACTTAATAGCTGGAGAAGAAAAGAGAGCATGCAGGAGATGACCTAAAATCTGGTATGCAGATATGGAGGGTCCTATTGTCTTTTAGAAGTATTCTTGAGAAAAAGATGCCATTATTGCTTTTTTGACATTTCAAACTTGACTTGTGATGTTCCACCAATTGGAAGAACTTTGAATGCTGCCCGTGAAATCCTCCGGACTTACACATGTTGGTATATAGTTGTTCGCAACCCATGCAATCAAATTGATTTCTAATCACAAAATTTCAAGTTTGGCCTCTATTAAACCTTTGAGCGGTCAACTATAGTTAACTTGAGCTCATTTAGTTCCTTTGCAAGCTAGAGTCAACATACATTCGAGTAGTCCGACAGTAAGTTTTTTCGTAAATAAAAAATAGGGTTAATTCTAGCATAGGTCCCAACAATTCCAAATTTAATTCAAGACTATAGTTAACTTGAGCCGGTCAACTATAGTTAACTTGAGCTCATTTAGTTCCTTTGCAAGCTAGAGTCAGCATACAGTCGAGTAGTCCATCAACGACAGTAAGTTTTTTCCTAAAATATGCTTTCGTCGAAAAAATCACCGAAAGAACTAAAAGTATCCAAAATATGATAGTATGGATGTTAAATAGCAAAAATGATAGTATGGAACTAAACCTGGAATTGCTACCAAAGACAAGGAACCTCTAATAGAATTA
Organism: Ipomoea triloba; assembly: GCF_003576645.1. Classification (NCBI taxonomy): domain Eukaryota; kingdom Viridiplantae; phylum Streptophyta; class Magnoliopsida; order Solanales; family Convolvulaceae; genus Ipomoea; species Ipomoea triloba. The sequence goes on from NC_044920.1 coordinate 23,649,334, forward strand.
ACTTATAAAATATATAGAAAAATTGCATCTTTGGTCCCTGAGTTATACCCAAAGTAACAACTCAGTCCCTGTGTTATGGCCATATCCAAGTTTAGTCCCTCAGTTATGAACGAAGTGGCGCATTTAGTCTCTGATCGTTAAATTTGACGGAAAATTTTAAAAATATTTATAATTTGAGAGATAAAATAGAAAATTCATATTTTATTCTCTTTATTATATCAAAATCATTTTCACAACATTATTTTTCACTTCTTAGTCTCTTATTTCAAGATTCTTCAATTCTAAAAGTAATTTTATAACTTTAGTATGACTTGTTAGGAACCTAGCTCTCGTATAACAAACTTAATACTTAGCACAAACAAAAAAATATTTTATCATTGTCAAAATCTCAAGTTATTCCGTTGGTGAATTTCTCATAAAAGAAATTTGACATTATTTTGACATGTTATACGAGAGCCAGATTCCTAACAAGTCATACCAAAGTTATAAAAAATACTTTTAGAATTGAAAAACCTTGAAATAAGAGACTAAGAAGTGAAAAATAATGTTGTGAAAGTAAGTTTGATATAATTAAGAGAATAAAATGTGAATTTCTTATTTTACCCCTCAAATTTAAAATATTTTTAACAGTCAGAGACCAAATGCGCCATTTCGTTTATAACTGAAGAACTAAATTCGAATACGGCCATAACGCGGGAACTGAGTCGTTACTTTGGGTATAGTTCAGGGACCAAAAATGTCATTTTTCCAAAAATATATAGTGTTTGTTTTGTACAAACTTGGCTTAAAAAGGTGTGATAGTTTACTTAGCACCGACTACTAGCAGTAAGTCTTGATTTTAAGATAAAGATTCGATTTGTAGGAGGGTAAAAAGTAGTAATAACATACATATAATGTGGGTTTGAAAAGGTAGAAGGAGAAACAACAAAAGCCCTATAGTAGTAGTAGTAGTACTATAAAGTGGTAAAATGCACGAGCATGTAAGCGCACATGGTTGTGTCTCTAAGAGAATGACAAGGGGAGATCTAAGTTGCAGCCATGGAAAGCGACGTAAAGCAACTCCTCACATGATCACCACATCTCCGGCCAATTTGGTACCCACATCCCCGCCGTGGGACTCGCCTCTTGCCTCCGGCCAGGGTCCAGACAATTTAATGCGGTTCCGGTAACAACAGGCATGAATTGAAGAAGCAAACACACATCTGGTGAAGCCACAGATAGATTTTATTGTATGCTACTCACAGAATCATAAATATAAGTGTCAAAATCGTCACAGAAAATAAAGAATTAGGTAGGTTACATTTTATCAATTTTTACTAAAACTTTACTAATTACACTATTTTCACGAATTCATATGTTTAATAAAAATTTGATGACTTAATTACTGTTTTGCAAATTCATATGTTTAATAATGTTGGATGACTTAATTATTGTTTTGGGCACAGTTTGATGATTTAGTTTCCTGAAATTAAGGTTGGGTGAGTGTGGTTAGGTTGTGGGGTAGCTAGTGGGAGGGGGGGTGGACCATGAAAGTAATAAGGTAAACAAGGACAGCTGCCAAAAGAGACCCGTATGGTTTATAGTTGAGAAGGCACATGAAGCAGTTATGAGCGTGAGAAAAACGTCACGAGACAACATGTCTGCTAGCTTCACATGAACATGAACATGGGAATAAATATCTTTGGACTGTTAATTCTTGGATTTCATAATTACTCATACTTGTCGTTCAATCTTTGAGTGATGCACTGATGCATTGTTGTATACAGTGTTCCATAAAGCAACCCCAATCCCAATCAAATCAAATTGAATGACCAGAAAGTTGTCAATTATTGGTTTGAGCCAATCAATTACGGATAATCTAGACTGGTTTACCTTTTTATAATTCTTTGTCGATTAGGATTAGGACACATTTAAGATTAGAATGCTGAATGAAACGGGACATCAGTCAGTTCACCTACTGTAGCAGGAATTAATGAATCAATGCATTCCAGCTTTCATCCAACTGGAGATGTCCTCTCAGAGTGCAAGAAACATGGCGACAAGGAAGTGCATAGTAAGTTACTGAAGAAATATGCATGTAAGAATCAGTAGATGCATATTGTAGTAGTTAATTTATCCATGCTTGAGGCAAATAGAGTGATGTTAGAAGCAAGCTCACACAGATTACACCAAACCAAACATATGAACAGCTTTGTTGTGGTCTATGAGATCCAACCTAAGCAAGCTAAAAAGTTAACGAGGCTGACCGGGAGGTGGAATGCCTTGATGGGCAGGCTGACTTGCGACAAATGGAGCGTTGGGTTGAGAAGTGGGTGAAGAACCGGGAGGAATTGCTGTAGAGTATGCAGGAACCGGGGGAGAAGCATATTCTTGACCGGGAAATGTGGTTGGAGTTGAAATGAAGGCTGGTCTTCCGCCCTGCATGGTTGGATCCCAAGGATTTTGCATGGGCATGGTGGCAGGAGGTGCAGAGTGTACAGAAACATACTGTGGGTGGTTTTGCCAGGGTGGCGCCGTATTAGGGAGGGCAGAAGCTTGCTGCAACGGAGGCAAACCTGATTCCGGGACTCTGTAATCCCTGCTTTTGTCGCTGTATGCCTGCTCAGAAATCAGAGGGAAGCATGATCATGTGAATAAAACTAAAGGGCATCGGTGTGAAGAAGCATGTTTTCAAGGACATTTTCAATCAGCAATTAATCATTTTTCTGTTCGTGGTGGCGTGACACTATAGACATGGGTATTTGTAGCCTATTTTCCTAACACGAACTCAAGAGAACATATTTATACCTTTACGTTCAGATCAGTGTGACGAGAATACGATAGATGAAGCTTACAGTAGCCACCGTCATAGATGCAATGTCCCTCTAAAGCATCTTTTGCAACAGTTGCAGTTGTAACATCTGCAACAAAGCAAACATGGGAATATTTTTTTGCTTTCTGATAAGGTCTAAATCTAATGGCAGACTATCCTACAAAAAAAGCACATGCTTCATACATACCGGGATATTGAATGAATGCTTGGGTTCCCCCATTTTTCTCAAATATAGCGATCTTTTGGACTGTACCAAATGCAGAGAATACCTTGAAAAAAATAATTGAGTTAGAATTAGAACACCAAATGATGATAAGTGAAACACAAAAATGAAATCGAGGTGGCATGCACAAAAGGATGAAAGAAGAAACAACAGAATACCGTGTGAAGAACATCCACAGTGACAGCATACTGCATATTTTCAATGGAGGCAAGAAGCACGTTACTCTCGGGCTCTTTTTTCTTTCCATCTGCACCTACAACAGGCTGGATATTACAGCTGGTTAGCTCCTGTCACACGTACAAGGATGTAGCAAAACGTCCAATCCTAGGAAAATACCTGAACGAATCCCTCCATTGCTGTAGGGTTTACAGGAAGATATGGATTTGTATAATCTCTGTATATTTAAACAAACAACTCTATGTCAGAAATAAATATTTTAAGTGTAAGAACAAAATAAGAAGACAGGGAGGGGGGTAGTTAATCTAGTTGTTAGAAATCAAGCAGCGATTATGTAAATCCCAGGGAAAGAAAACAGCTCTAAATCAGCACTGTTACTAATAGATATACCTACAGAAAAGAAATGAAAAATAAACTGAAAAAACTCAGATTAGATATTTCATAGGAAAAGTAAACTGCTTTTGAGAACCAAGCAGGGATTATAGCAACAAATTTGAGATAAACATACCACTAATCATCAAAAGAGCTGCACCCATACAGACCTTTTGAATGAATAAAGCGTAAAACTCATTATATACAAGGATAGCAGAAGTGCCAAACTAAACTAATGAAAAGGTAAAGAGGAACATTGAGTCAGCTGTGTATTAAAATAAAGAATTATGGAGCTCAGAACTTTCAGCAGTTAATAGTTACAGATTCAACAAAAACCACTATAATGAGATTAAGAAAATTACTAAGTATCCATGGCAAACACAACTGTGTTTTAGCTGCCGAGCTTCACTAAACCCTAGATGACAAGAAGCACATATATCAATTAGCAAGAGCTCAACTGTAAAATAAAGATTTAAAATTAGCAAGAATCATCAAGCGAAAGGCTTAAGCAGATGAAGTTAGAACTGGAGGAAAAAGAACTAAACAAGCTTCTATACCTGCTCCGGTTAGACTGGAATTTTATATTAAGATCAGTATGAGCAGAGAATGAGATGCGCAGATGACAGTTACTAACATGCTGTGGAAGCAGGTACCTTTAAAAAAAGTAACATTATTAGTTAGAGTAAGATCACTAAATGCCCTAAAAACCTGTATAATAATTAGTAACCAAAAAGTGCATGCCTTGGAATGCTTCTCCCATCCAATGCTTCTCTAGCAGTAGCTGCAGTCTCAATATCAGTAAACTGGACTAAGGCCTGCCAAAATGCAGAAGACATTTGTCAACAATAAACAGTGTTCTATAGCTAGGGGAAAGGGGCAATGAAGAAAAAGGATAAAATAATTAAAAATCTGAGACACATAATTGCAAGTGACCTGAAATCCTGCTGCTTTTTCAAAAGTAGCAATCTTGTGCACAAAACCAAAGGCCGAAAATACCTGTGAAGAATTGTTGTTAAATGCAAGTAGTATATTAGACCAGGCAAACAAAGAGTAAAACCAACTGCAATACAAAAAACTTCCCGGAAATCAAATGACATCTTAAAATAGAACATATGTATGTGAGAATTAAGTCCAGAGAATAACACCTGTATATGCAAGCCTTAGAAATTTGTACGACCCATATGATAATATATCCCGGTGTCTCCAACAAAAGATATTAAATTATGACCATCTGTGATTCAACTAACTTGAGTCAACAATGAATGGTTTAATGAATTTATTTCTGGAGAAAAGGTTGTAAGGGAAAATGCATTTTCTGGAAGAAAATATGAGTACATGTTCCCCACATAAGTAAAATCTTAAGAATCCATCTCACATAAAAATAGGATAAATTTCTTCTTCCAAAAATGAGTACATTCATCAAACAAGCCTCCATTAAAAAATAATAATAATAATAATGGTCCTGTTTGGTAAAATAGCTTATTAGCCAATTTTGATTTGTTTGATCACTATTAGCTATTTGACAAGTCAAACCGCCAATATGAGTATTTGGTTAATTAGCTTTTCCTAACAGCTTATTGTTCCAAAATGCTAAAATTCAAAATGCTAGTCAAAGCAACTTTTTCGATTAGTTTTTTAAGAAAATAAATTATTTTCTCCAAAACACCCCCCAATAATATAAATTAACCAAAAAAAAAAAAAAGCAAGACTGTGTAGACGGGTTCAGCACTCCCATCTTCCAGTCCCGTTACTCTCATTGTCTCTTCACTGTACTAGGCAACGGGGTGCTTGAGCTCGTCGACGGCGCTCATAAGTCCGTTACCTAGACCGTGAAGATAATTAGCAACAGGACATGTGATTACTATTTTTTTTATTATTATTATTATTAGTATTATTATTATTATAGATTAAAATAACATAATACACTCATACACTTAAAGGTCATTTTGCATGTAATTAGTTATCCGCTAACAACTAATTTACCAAAGATCTTTCTACAACCAGCTAATGATATTCAAACCCGCTAACCCAATCTGCTAAACCGCTATCAGCTAACAACTATTTGCCAAACACCCCCAATAAATATTAAATAATAAGGATAAAATTGATATTCTTCACAAGTTTTGAAGCAGAAGCAAGAGACGTAACCCTTTTTTTCTAGCTAGGGTTAGAAACTTAAGATAATTGATGAACTGTGGTGTGAGATCTTGGCTTCTGCCCTTTCAATACTGTAATTACACAAACGGCTTTGTCTTTTATGGATAATGCATTCAGTTTACAAAAAGAATTTCATACCTAGGAGAATGGAGAAACATACTTACCAAATGAATGACATCAATGCTGACATCACCAGCTTCAACACCCTCAATAGTTACCAGCAGAACATTCCCTGGAATATCTCCAGGGCTCTTGTTATTGACAATTTCATGCCTGTTTGAATACTGAATATACACAGTTTTGCCACGAATTTGTGCAGGCTCTGAAGATGAAGCATAATAGGTGGCCATATTGATAGCTTGATTAAGATCAGCCTGCACCATGAAAATGTGTGAAAGAAAGAAAAGGTTACAATAATTGAATCATAATATTTGTAACTGACATCTCAATCAACTCAGTCATGGTCAGCAAATAAAAATGCATTCTTGGGCAATATAATCAGACCATGCCATGGACAACCAATAAAAGATGCATAGACTAGAACCAAAGACCTATAGACAGCAACTGTTGGAAATCAAACTATTGTGCTTAGAACAGCATGCACTTGATTCTATCTAAAGCATTATTATTCAAACAAACACCATTAGCTAGGACAGTTAAGATAGAAGTGATAAGAGCTACAACAACCACAAAAAACTAAAAATTTATTTTATATAATGTATCCAAATTCAATGCAAAACGTCCTTTTTTTGCTTTTTTTTTTTTGGTTCTTCTAATCTAAAGCATCATTACAGCCTGGATTAATACGAGTATCAAAAAGAACAAAGTTAGTGACAGGATAATGATAGCATCTATTATCTCCAGAACAGAGAAACGCAACTTACGAATTCGACAAACGCTTGGTTGCGATTGGAGCCAACATTGCACTTGGTGTTAACGATCCTGCCGAAGGGTTTGCAAAGCTCGACTAGCTCCTCTTCGATGCACTCCCATGGGAGATTCCGCAGGTGAAGAACCTTCGAAGGCGTCTGTGTGTACCGAAATTGGGGCTGCCCCGACGTTGACATCGATCGATTGGAGTTCCGATTCGGTTCAAGGGTTTTAAGGTCCGAGTCAGGCGACAGGATAACTGAAATCCGCCGCCGAATACGATGAAACTCCGGTGAAACTAGGTTTTGGTATCGGCTTAGCTGCTGTGGACTGTGGCGGTCTTCTAGAAAAAGATCGGATTTTTTTTCCCCGACGGGTGTAACAGAAAGAGCATTACCGCGTGCGCCTTCTTTTTTATCATTTATATATGGATTCCATTTTTGCGAATTACCGGGACTGCCCCTTACTATTGGCAACTTGTTGATGAATGTAGTTATGTAGAAGTGTCAAAATAGACTTTTTCGACTGAAACGACTTAACCCATTAATCTCACCATTTATTAAAGTTGAAAGTCGGGTGTAAAATGTAACCATATGGATCAAGAGAGTTCAATTGTAGACAGCGATGGTGAGTGGATAGTAAGCTTTATACGACTCAAGTAGCTAATGAGGAGGAATGAGCAATTCTAAGAGGACTTCAATAAGCATGGAACAAGAAGTACTGCAAGCTTGTGATTCAAACCAACTTGAACAATGCAAATAGATGGATCAATCCCTGGTTTCGTGACTCGAGGGTAGTCACTCGGAGGGCCAACATAACTGTTTGAATGAAAAAATATATATAAATAATAAAAAGGAAAAAAGAAAGAGAGACATAACAATTTTAATATAGAAACCGAAAGGTAAAAATTACAGGCCTTTTTGGACAGCGCCAAACCAAAAATTTACTATTTATTTAATAGCTTTTGTACATTTTTTTTTACCGAGAGATGGAGCCTCTCTTTTTGTTCTTCACTTAGCTTTTGTAGCAATATAATGGGTAGTGTAGGCTTCCTACAATTAATGGTGTTTTAATGGGATTTTATGGGTAGTTAAATGGGAAGTAATGGGACATAATGGTACTTAATGGGTGATAAAGGGAAAATAAGTGTGATAATTAAATGTGAGGGAAGTTATTAAAGGGTAATTTAAGGAGTCAATATTGATTAATTGCGTCACGAGTGTTCACTGTCGAGTCCGAGTGTCATGCTCGACTACTTGCTAGATAGTACCGATTGGGTGCCAATGCTGGAGTATCAATCAGGGATGAATTTGGTTAAGGGAGCCTTAGGAAATCTCATAGAAGTTAGTAAGAAAGTGGTTCAATAAAGATTGAGAACTGATGGGGAGGGCTTGCACCTGACTGATTGTGGGGATCATGAGATAACCCGGGGAAGGAGTTGGGTGAAAAATTAGACGAAGGAGACCAAGCGGTGCAGAGTAGAGGAGTCATCAGGCGGTATGCTGAGTGAAGGAAACAAGTGGAGTGTTGAGTGAAGGAGGCAAGTGGTGTGTCGAGTAGAGTAGGCAAGTGGTTTGTCGAGTGAAGGAGGCATGTAGCATACCGAGTAAAGGAGTTAGGCAGTATGTCGGGTGGAGGAGGTAGGTGGCATCCCGACTGAGGGGGTCAGGTAGTTCACAAAATAGAGTAGTTAGGCGAAGGATCTTACAATGGAGTCGGATGAGGGTTCGCATGAAGGAGTTGGTTAACATGTTATGTGCTAGGGGGAGTAAAGCGAACGATCAGATAGAAGGATGAGTCAGATCGCCAGAAAGAGGTGCAAGTCAAATGAAAGTCGGCCCGATTAAGAGTGGCGGTCAACAAGAGAAACATCAAGAGGGCGGACTTGTCATTTATAAAAGGATTGGTTCCTCTTCCATATTGAGAACGAAATCACCAAATGTGGAAAGTAATTTGGAGCTGATGACATGTCAAATCGAAGAATTTCATATAAGAATTAGGAAATAAATTATAGACATTTATGGTCGATTTACTTGCCTAGTTTAGACGCATCCCTTGCTTTATATATGCTTAATCCTCTTGTATAAATATCCTATTATGGCCTCGTGCAAGGAGTTAAGCTCGCAAAAATACTCAAAAGGTAAATTTTCAGCATCATTCCGATCAATTTCTCATACCCATATTACTAATAAATCTTCATTCCTGCATAAAAATACAATACATGTAACTAAAGGGCATCGATATTATCCAACATGAGTATGACAATATATATGTGTTGTTGTAAGCTAGATTTGTCTTAGAACCCAGGAAGATGATCAAGAATTAAAGATGAAATAATGATAATAAGAAAAATAATCAATTGTAAAGATGCGAAATATAAGATAAAATATAGTAGTAATTTAATTCAAAATTTTTAATTTAACATTCGACCCAAAAAAATTATTTATTTTTAAAATTGAAACCAAAATGTATTTTAGAATTTTCAATTAATTGAGAAACTAGTCAAAACTTTTTCACAGGCTTTTAATTTTTTTTATTTTATAAAACAATACAAAAATAATATTTCCCAAAAGAGTTCTTTAGATACAAAATAGGGATATTCCAGCGATAAATCGGGGGCGGTTGACCCAAACTCGGACGGAGAAAATCGCCCCAATTGAACAGAACAGGCGCGCCAGATAAGAGGGAGAAACGCTCGTTCCCTGTACAAGATTTGGCAGGTCAAACTCATACATCATCGTCAAGTCGTCGTACGGGTCGCGCACGGTATGCTCCATTCAGTTCGCTAGAGCCTAGAAGAAGATAAGTCTGTTAGAAATCCAGGTTTAAATCGACTAGCAACATTCTTGGTTCCCCTTCGGAATTTCGCCATTTTTGCTGCTTGTCAAGATTTTCGCAATCTCTAGCACTCTCCCAGATCCTAGCTTAGCTGCAACCGGGTAATAATTTGTCTTTTTTCTAATGGTTTTATTTTTTCCCCCATAAAAGGGTAAAGATTGGATCTTTATTTTGATTTCTGCTTAATTGATATTTTTGACATTTATTCAGGTTTAGTTAAGATATTATTGGCACAGTTTTGTATTTGGTTAAGTATGGAGTTTTATTACTAGGCTTTTGTGAGATGCATTGATTGAGTTATTGACTATAACTAGACTGTGATAGCATTTTTGTTGTTAAGAATTCTAAATGATAAGCCTGTGTTTGGTTGATTCCAGTATGGCTGGTCAAAGGAGTAGTCATGGGAAACGTTCTTATTCTCAGTCTGAATATGCTGATAATGGAGCAAATAAAAGAAGGAATTCTGGTGGTGGTAAGGACCATCTGTCAATTGAACCTGAGGATACGGTGTATCGGTACTTGTGTCCTGGAAAAAAGATAGGAAGTATACTTGGAAGGGGAGGGGAGATAGTGAAGCAATTAAGGGCAGAGACTAAATCGAAGATCAGGATTGGTGAGACGGTCCGTGATTGTGATGAGCGTGTTGTCACTATCCACAGCTCAAGTGAGGAAACAAATGATTTTGAAGACACTGAAGATCAAGTGTGTCCAGCACAAGATGCCCTCTTCAAGGTCCATGACAGAATTGTTGGTGATGACATGGTAATTGAGGACTCTGAGGATGCTCCGCGTGTGACTGCTAGGCTGTTGGTACCCTCGGATCAGATTGGTTGTATTATTGGGAAAGGTGGACAGATAGTTCAAGATCTTCGTAGTGAAACCGGTGCACAGATTCGCATCTTAAAGGATAACCATTTACCTGCATGTGCACTAAGCTCTGACGAACTTGTGCAGGTAGTGTTGTGATCTCAAAGTATTCTCCATTTTTCTTTACCACAGTCTTGTAATCTATGTTGAGGTTGAATTTCATTGTTTTTGCCAGTGTTAATTTCAAGGCCATAAGTAAACCGAATAAGTTTTATTGCTCATCCATTTATGGTTTATTGAGTTTCAGATATCTGGTGAAGCACATGTTGTGAGGAAGGCTCTGCATCAGATAGCAGCTCGCATTCACAATAACCCATCCCGTTCTCAACACTTGTTTGCCTCTGCTGCTTCAACAGTCTACCCTTCAGGTGGTTCTCTTACTGGTGCTCCACTGGTGGGATTAGCTCCACTCATGGGGCCTTATGGGGGTTACAAAGGTGATGGCGGAGAATGGTCACGACCCCTTTATGCAACTCCCAGGGATCAGACATCCTCAAAAGAGTTTTCTCTGTGTATGGTTTGTCCCAATGCGAATATTGGAGGTGTAATTGGCAAGGGTGGTGTCATAATCAACCAGATTAGACAAGAGTCTGGTGCAGCTATCAAAGTTGATAGCTCTGCTGCTGAAGGAGATGAGTGTCTGATAACTATTTCAGCAAAAGAAGTAAGCATCTAGTGTTCTCTGTGGATGTTTTGCCAAAGTTTGGTTTCATCAATTTTCATTTAACATGGGTTTTTTTTTGCAATGGCTTTTAATAGTTTTTTGAGGATTCATACTCTCCAACAGTAGATGCAGCACTGCGCCTGCAACCCAGGTGTAGTGAGAAAGTTGAAAGAGATTCAGGTCTTATTTCATTCACCACCCGCTTGCTTGTACCTACCTCTCGTATAGGCTGTCTTCTTGGAAAGGGAGGATCAATAATCAATGAGATGAGGAAAGTGACTAAAGCTAACATTCGCATACTTTCAAAGGAAAACCTTCCCAAGGTTGCAGCTGAAGATGATGAGATGGTGCTGGTAAACATGCTTGCAGATTGTAATTGACAGATTCTGCATTTCCATTTATATGCCACTAATAAGCGTTGCTTAACTCACTTGATGCATCACGCATGGTCTTATATTGTCTCAGTCTCCAAACCATGGTTGATAAAATTGCTAGGCGCCCATGTAATTTTTATTTTTAAAAAATTTGTTTAAAATTTTATAATTTTTTTAAGACTAATAATTATAAATTATTTAATACTTTAATAGTTAATACTAAAATATTAAATATTAACCTAAAAAGCATCTAGAGTTTGAACAATTTAGGGTTATTTCGCTCAAAACGATGTCGTTTTGAGTGAAATAACCATTTTTTTTTTAAAAAAAAAAAAAAAAAAAAACAATAGCAATCGTAGTCGGCCGCCTAGATCACCGATTATAGAGTCCAAACGCACACAACCCCCCCCCCCCCCCCCCCCA